>NC_072449.1:9165772-9465772 GCF_027596085.1 Anoplopoma fimbria | reverse complement strand
GAAATATGTTTTAATGAGCCGGGATCCCAGGGTGAGTGAATGAATTTCTCATCTGGGTCTGGCGCTGAAACAGTTTAAAAGGTCCTATTACTTACACTCATCTACCGAGAGGCATCAATGTGATTATAGGATATAAAAATAATAATCATTGAGATATGGAAATTGATGGAACTTTAAGCAGGTTAAAGTTGATTTATTTATAGATGTAGATAGGAAACTCATTAGTCAGTTTTGTTATAATCAATTTAGGGGACTATGTGGACATCTGATAGTTGTGTGCACACGCTAGTTTGAGTACAAACATTTGGCCCATATACCTATAGGTCCAGTTCAATCCATGCATAATGTCAAGTGCATGAAAGTGGTACACCAGTTTATGTATATCCTACAATCAAGTTATGCAAGTGGGTGTAAAACCCATTTAGTTACTAAATAAAGTTTGCTATGCCTCTGAAACAGTGCTTGGGTGCCACACAAATTATATTGTGATGATTCAGCTGGGCCCTAAACGCAGCTAATCTCTTTTTGTTTCCATCATAAAAACAAGCACAGAGTAATATAAAAAAAAAAAAAGGGAGAGCAGTAGAGGAGGTTCACAAGAGCACAACACATTGATAATCCAAAGACTACGACAATCATACGGTCAAGAAAGTCAGCCTGGCACATGAGCAAGTGCTGCACAAACCACAAACCACAAACCACTTAAATGTCACAGAGGTATAAAGGCTGCAGTCCCATTTATCTTGGAACAGGAATGTCTATAGTCTCCAAGCCCCCAGCTAGTCATTACACACAAGGCTAAAGTTGGCTTCAGTTGCCAGAATCTTATTATGCACTAATGGTGATGGTATGGGAAATTGCATCAATTAGAAAGCAGCACACACCTGCACTAATGGGTTTTTGAAAATAACACCTCATCATGCTAAACAAATGCTATGCACAGCCTTAGATGCAGATATATATCATAAACTGTATGTTGAGGTTAAAAAGTAAATAAATAGGAAGGAACTGTTTATATCTTTGAATATCTCACATACAGTAAGTGCTACAAGGGTTCCTTCACATTTCCCCCCACTTATTGGGATTTCCTGCAGGGAATTTCTGCTGATTCTTCACTGCCAAACACTTTCAGATGTATCTCAGAAGCCAGTAAAAATAAAAATAAAATTAAAATGAATCACTGCATTTGATTAAATGCTACTGTAAGCTTTCAGGTGTTACTGTTTTCTTGACGGTGTCTGCAGAGGAAGAGATTATTCCACAGTGAAATTATTACGGCACAGCGTGCGGCATATTATTTAAAGTTCTTTGTGACATCTTAAAAAGGGAGACGGTATATGATTAGATACGACTAGATGATGGCATCTAGCAGTGTGGTTGAAGATTGCAACTGTCTGAATGCCCCTTACTTACTCTTTTTTCCCCCCAAGTCAGGAGTGACGTGAGCCACAGAGTGCAAACACAGGGCACTGCAGTTAACCTTACTCAGAGGCCACCCTTACCATAATAACACTACTTTAAAAGCAACAGTCGTCAGCTGGTGGTACCACCGTTTTGAACTCGGCGGCTCACATTACCGCAATTTCACAATTTGGAACGAAGAACTACAGTGGCCTTTAGGTAACGTTCAAATTACAAAAAAAGATCTCGATAGATTGTGTTTGGTTTGTCCGTTCTGGGCCCCTGTAGAAACAAAGTGAAGCAACAGGGCGGACATTTAAAAGAGGAACCGCTTCCTATGTAGATATGAAGAGCTCATTCTAAGCTAAAACACAGATTCTTAGTTTCAGGGGATTATACACTAATGAAAATGTAGGTACATACTGGCCCTTTAAAAAGGTTGTTATGGTATTTGACTGCAAGATGTGCCAGTCATCACCTTGGATTTATACTCATATATGCCTTTTTACATTCCTATTTGGCTGTCACATAAAGACATCCATTGCACATTAAAATTAAGGAAACAGGTGTTAAGTGTGCAGACCTTACATTGTTGGGGCTCCCTGGTGCTGCAATTTTAGCATTATAACAACCTTTTTAAGAGTTCCCCGGGAATGGTAAATAGAAGTACTTGCAGCCCAGCTGTTGAAGAAAGCATAAACTGAACTGAACACACTTTCGTTTCACTTCCTGGTAGAGTATAACCTGTCAAAATCACACTGATGGCTTTCTCATTTCCAGGTTTGTACATCCTTGATTCCGTTCCTCGCCTCCGCTTTTTATGTCTTGGTCTCGCCCAAAGAGTGCAAACGGAGATGGCGAGGAAAATATGCGAGGAGAGAGGAGTCGGGGAGACATGCATTTAACAAATGAGAACTCCTTGCCTTGTAGCCATCATTTTAAAGCCGCAGATGAGCATAACTGTTCATGACATCTTATATATTTACTGTTAATACAATTCACAACGGGGCATTATGTGACAAGGCTGTAAAACGCAAACTTCTCAAAGTGGAGGGCAGACAATTTGATTGCGTTTTTGATCATTTTTACAATTAAAACTAGAGTCCCGCCATGGTTTGCGATTATTCCATCTGTGTCAGGCCCCTTTCATATGTCACTGGTGCCAAAAGAATACACCAGTGTTTTTCGCGCTTTATAGCATTCACCTGTGGAAAGCCTGCGTGCCACCTCAGACTCTAACTAACATTCATCTTCAAGGGTGCATTTTAGGAAACGGGCCTTCCTCCAAGATGAAACGCTAAGATTGATGTCTGGGTCACAAGCCAGAGCCTTCCTCCAAGATGAAACGCTAAGATTGATGTCTGGGTCACAAGCCAGAGGAGCGAGCCGACAATGAGGCAGAAATATCCAGAAAATGTGAAAGGCCCAGTAAACACAGATGCACAAAGACACACACATTTTTTTTGCATGAAGGGAAACACAACACTAACCTACACATGGAACACACATACAAAAACACACAAGGGCACATACACATTTATTGGAGACCATGAAATGCAAGCCCTCTGAAGTCCAATTGCTGACTCACTCCTTTGGTATTGCAGCTAGCTCATCTATACTTTGTCTCCTTCCTCACTTCCTCCTCCTTGTTTTCTCCCTCTGTCCACAAATTAAAATGTATTATTGGCAGGAGACACGTTTCATAAACTGTATCAGTGTTCCGTATTGTCATGGAAATCAATGTGGCTTCGATTTCCCCTTCGCAAATCGAAAAAAAATGATGTACAATGGGGAAGAAAAAGTACAACTAGCCCCTAGCTTTGCCCCCTACCATTCGCTCTCACTCTACTCCGCGAGCCTATTTATGTGCTTGATATTGGTTTCCCCCGTGTGCTGTTGGAGTCACCCTCTCGCACTATACCAATGTCTTATTTTATCTCAACAACGTCTTTCTTTCTCTGCCTGTCTTGTTCCGACTCATCCCCCCCCCCACAGAGCTCTGCAGCGTGTGTTTGGAGGAAACCGTTCTCTGATGTTGACCCGCTCCTCCTTCCCAGGTGTGGGAAAATATTCTGGTCACTGGCTGGGGGACAATGCTGCCAACTGGAACGACATAAAATGGGCCATCCCTGGCATGCTAGAGTTTGGGCTCTTCGGGATTCCCTATGTGAGTAGTAAACCTCCACAGAAGGGCAAATACTGTTCATATTATGCTCAAGGTAAGTGAGTTTGACAGGAAAAACAGTTTCTAACCTGGATGCCATGATAGGGCTTAACAGGACTGCAAGGAGTAATCTCTCTTCAGCTTTTTACTTGAGCTACAGATTCAAACATTGCATCATAAAAATCACTCATTTTTATGATCAAGCATTAAATGTGGTCCTCATTTGATACTTATAATGTTATATGCAAGTCATGTTTTGATTGATTTGATGTGGGAGAAAAGAAAGACTCGAGGGAACCAAGAGCTCCTTGCAGTCGGTTCATTTTAAGCAATTATCCATTAACGAAGGCACATTTCACTTGAGGCTCAGATTCCCTTCCGGTAGTATTAACGAAAGACAGAAACACTATTCGGTATGTAGGGCGCTTGTAGCGTACAAAAAGACCGTGTTACAAATCAATTTAGCTGGAGCCAATCGTTGGTCTTTTTACGTGTTACAGTTTAGTTTACGTGTAGCTCTGGCATTAGGAACTTTCCCTCGTTTGTCTGTTTGAAAAGAGGATTCAGCTGCTAATTGAGATCTATGTTCAGGCGTAAGCATAAAGACAGGTGGGCAGGCAAGAAAAAGTGTGTCTGGAATGAGATCTATTAAAATGTCTGGAAGAACAACGGTCCCCTTTGCCGGAACACCACCACGTTCAAAACCATAAGATACACTGCTAGTCAGTACCCAAGGGCGCTCAATGTACTTGAACGCAGTCCAAAACACAGGCAAGAAAAACAGCAAAGAGTCGAACGCACACGCAAACGCATACATGCACACACATACCTCCAGCTGTGCACGTCAGGTGGTTTTATAGATGCCAACTACATCCTGGTGGGAGTGTGTCAAACAGATTTTAGGTTCTTTCTCACACACACACACACACACACACACACACACACACACACACACACACACACACACACACACACACACACACTCACACACACACACACACACACACACAAACATAGAGAGACAGAAAGAGGGAGCCGGAGAAATGGGGTTTGGATCGATTGCCTCCCGTTGAGTCCGTTGTAAAATGTGGCCAGTAGTAAACAAAAGAAAGCAAGCAGTCTCTGTGGACTGGCCTTTGACTGAAGTCTCTGTCTTGGACTCCATTGTGCAATTAATGTAAATAAAGATCACTGCCCACATCTACTGTCTGCCAGTAAATCTTGACTGAATTGAGCAGACATCAAGAAGGCAATTTAAAAAGACAAATATGTGTTCAGCTATCACACAAAGTGCTCCTTTTTCACAGCTGCAGGAGATTTGTTCACCTCAGATGCAGTTGGTTGTGTTCTTTCTGAAGGCTCCTGGATCGACATTATAGTAAACATAGAGCTACTGTATTTTATTTCAGTTCCAACATACATTCTTCAACTGGAATCCACAGCTTCCTCTTTTTTTTTTTTTTTTTTTTTGTTTGACAACTGTAAGAATCAAATACACTGAATGTAACATTTAAGGCATTAATAGAACTATACTGTAGGTTCTGTCTAAATGTCAAGCTGTCGTGCCATCCCGTGTTACAGATCGGAGCTGACATCTGTGGATTCTTTGACGACTGCAGCGAAGAGTTATGCCGTCGCTGGATGCAGGTGGGCGCTTTCTATCCCTTCAGTCGGAACCACAACGCTCAGGGCTACAAGGTACTGTAAAGGCATTTTTGTTTTACAATTCTTCTATTACCCTGTCAGTTTTCAGGTTGTGTGTATCACACAGCCATTGTTTGGTCTAAAGTGCTGCAGGGTATACCCTTCATTTCATAGCATTGCATACAGGTGCTATAAAATGCCAAGCGGTTAAAAATAGTGACTTCTTTCAGTATCCAAGGTTATCGTCATCATACCAGCACTGGTAAAGCAGTGTTGTAAAACTGATTTCGGGTTTAACGCTGGGAATATTATTTATTGAAAATTCATCATGGCTGCAGTAGGTTTATCAAACATCTGAGCCTGAAGTAAAACAAAGCCCAGTAGCTCCAAATAGGTTGAGATATTACACTTTGTTTAAAAGTAACATTAATGATAAATTATGTTAAATAACTATCACATGATGTTCAATGTGGCCAACGTTTTGCAAAATGGCAATCTCCGCTTAGATGGCCCAAGTAGGCAAAAGTGTAATGTATTCACTCTCATATACAGCACCACCTCCTTTAACTCGGGCTTGGGTCTTGCGTAGTAGGGCAGGGCAATAATATCACAGTATTTTTGACCAAATATCTTCATCAATATTCAATCAATATTGTAGGGTTGACTGCTGGTGCTTTCACAAAATATTCACACAATTCGATTTTTGATTTAAAAAAAATCATCAGTCATGTGGTTAAAATGACTAAGTGGGAAAAGGAAAATAATAGAACAGCTTGAACAGTCTGGTAAGTTTAGAAAATGACTACTACTAATAATAATAATAAATCTGCACAAAACTATCACTTGTAAAAACTGCAAAACCCTTTTATTTTAATTCAAACATCTTGTATATATTCTATAGTTTTTATTATTTGTTTCTGAATCGTCTTACTTTTTTTTTTCTAATGTCTCTTAAACCTTTATCTGAAAACTACTTGTCAATAAGAATAATCATAAGAATAATCATAACGAGGATATAGTGACATTTATGTGTATCTTTAGAAGGCACACTCTAAATGTAAATGTCAGATTTAAAATGTCACAGAGACACAGGAAAAGCACCCACTGAGCCCACAGTGTTTATATTGATCATACATACTGAGCTAGATGAACAAATAACTCGGTCGTCAAAGTCTGTCTGCAGCATTGAATGGCGTGAAAATGTATGCTCTCACGACATTCTTCATGTGACATTTCCATGCTCATCACTGCTGCAAAAAAAAAATACCACAGCATTCGGGGGTGGGGGGTAGATGAGGAAGGAAGGGAGGGAGGGAGGGGGGTTTATATGCTGGAGGACAGGGACATGATGGTGATGAATCTGAAGTACGATTTCCACTAAACGAGACAGCTAATGTGTGACCTTTGCTTTGCCCTAATCATGGCTCTCAACACATGGCCATGCAGGCCAGTCCCCCCACACACACACACACACACACACACACACACACACACACACACACACACACACACACACACACACACCACACACTTCTCATCACACTCTCAGAGGTGCCGAGGGCATAAATGATTAGCCAGATGAGGAGCATGGCCTGTTAGCAGCTAATCACCCTCTCACTCTCCGCTATCATTGGAATTAAATCATACTTCTTCTGGTTCTTTCTCACGCACACTTTTCTACTCCTTTTATATCTTTCTCTCAAGTTCTCTCTTGCTCATTCGTTTCTGCAAACGCTGCTTTTAGATTAGTCCTACGCGAAGTTAATTTCCTTTTAAATCTTTATAATTACAGTTAATGTCCACTTACTCATGAATGAATTGGTGATGTAAAACGTAAAATCGTTCATCGTTTTCCTTCTTTACCTTTCTCCCATCACACCTTTCTTTCCTCTCACTCCAAGTCCGATTCCTTTCCTCATTCACACAAGCTCTCTTTCCCCATCTCCATCCCTGTAATCCATCTGTCTGTCTGTCTCCAGCCCCAGGATCCAGCTGTGTTTGGTGCCAACTCAACACTGGTGAGCAGCTCTAAACATTACTTGAGGATACGCTACACACTCCTGCCTTACCTCTACACACTCTTCTACAAAGCCCACACTACAGGGGAGACTGTTGTACGACCTGTCATGCACGAGTAAGTCATTCGATATATATTGTAAGAACACGGTCCTCATAATGTCAGAGGGACACTCAAGTAATTGAATATTTATAGCAAATGCTTATACAGTTTAGTGGAAAAAAGCTCTGTTGTTTGAGAGGGAGTTGTCCCAGATTTAGTGTATGGACACGGAGTCGATATCAACAATATCACATAGGAGGAGATTTGGATGGTGGAGTTAGTCGTGGCAGTAAACAAAAGTTGGCAAGCCAGGCCTCCGCTCGACACAAACCAAATTAGCAATCAGCAGGAGTTTAGCTTTATATGCCGTTTGATAAAGTATTCTCTAGTGATCATCCTTTTAGCATGCATGAGGAAAAACACCTTCAAACTGCCGGTGGGAAAATGCGGCAACAAACAATTCAGCCCATACTGAAGTACAATTGAAATAATCATTTTAAACATCAGCACCAAACAAGCACTTGCAAGGCACCACAAGACATTTATTCAACTGCTATATGAACTGCATTGTTTGCTTAGTGTTTAGACGTGCATAACAAGGGAATACACAAAGATGTCACAGGAAAATCGTACATATTAAGCAACATAGCAGATTGAGAACAGCATGCCGCAAACCATCACAGAGGCCGTAAATGCCAATCATTCATTCACATCGCGAATTGAATCATGAAGTGCAGCAAATCTGAACACAAGAAAAATAACCCACAGCAATGCAGCCGTGGCGAGCTACTGGTATTGCCGAGCAAACGCAACCATGAAGCACACAGCAGGACAGCAGCACACACTTACCTTTGACCCCGGTGTAATGTCGAGACGAAATCCGGTGACTAGTCTTCCATAAAAAGGACAAGAACAGCCCAAAGTCAGCTGTGGCAGCAAACGCGTTGACATGAGCATAATAAACAGTCTTAAAAAGGTCCATCCATCATACCTGCATGCATACGAGTGGATGTCACTGGTCACACGGTTGGGAATGAGCCGGTCTTTGTAGTGCATCACAAACAACTGAAGCCAATCAGTCAATACAACTGGAACCTCAGTGCTCTGCCTGAACCTTCTTTATGCTCAATTTAGGACGGAGGATTAAATTAGACTTATAATAAACATTGTTTCTTTTATTATCATTATTATTATTATTAAAGGTGTTTGCAAGAAGTCATCCGCAAGAGGATCGTTAGGTCCATGGCAGGCATTAGAGAATAGAACGCTTTTGTGCATATTTAAATTCACGAGTCAGCTGAGGGAGCTAATCCCCTGAATAAACACATATATTAACATTAATCTTAGTGAAATCAGAAGATATGATGGAGGAGATAGCTGTTTGGAGCAAACAGCGTTGCCAAGCCAGGCCTCATCTCCTCTCCACACAAACCACATAAGCAATCAGCAGGAGTTTAGCTTGACCAACCAAAACATTCTGTTATGATCATCTTTTTTCCCCATAGATTAGGTAAAAACACCATCTAACCGCAAGAGCAAAACATCACCAAAACTATAAACTAATTCAGCCTCAACTGAAGCAGCCTATTCTTATTATCATGTTGGGCATTAACACCATAGTAGGACATTAACTCATCTGCTCCATCAACTTCATGTTAAACATCCATTGCAAATGCACATTTGTATAGTATGTATTTATTGTCTGTGTCTGTGTAGTTGTATAGTATGTGTATTTATTGTCTGTGTAGTTGTATAGTATGTGTATTTATTGTCTGTGTAGTTGTATAGTATGTGTATTTATTGTCTGTGTAGTTGTATAGTATGTGTATTTATTGTCTGTGTCTGTGTAGTTGTATAGTATGTGTATTTATTGTCTGTGTAGTTGTATAGTTGTATAGTCTGTGTATTTATTGTCTGTGTAGTTGTATAGTATGTGTATTTATTGTCTGTGTCTGTGTAGTTGTATAGTATGTGTATTTATTGTCTGTGTCTGTGTAGTTGTATAGTATGTGTATTTATTGTCTGTGTAGTTGAGCTGCTGCAACACTTGAATTTCCCCCATGGGGATCAATAAAGGAATATAATAATAATAACATACAGATTTGAATAAAAACCACACATATTCAGCAGCATTGCAAACAGACAGAAGCACAACATCACGTGCAAGCATGCACAGGCCAATAATGAACAACAAGAGCAGAGCAGCAAAGCTAAATATCAGACATAGCTGACAACAACACAGCAAAATCTATCTGACTGGTATTGTCATGCAAGCACAACCTGAAGTAACCATAAAGCAAAAACGCATCAGAGCGAGAGAGAATAACGATCAGAACCAGTGACAGGTTGTAAGGCCCGCGCTGTACACCTGCACGCATATTGATTGGACGTCTGAGCTAGAATTGAGCCAATCACTGTAGAGGATTCTACAAACAGCTGATGTCAATCAGCCAGTAGATGCGCGTTTTCAGTGCTCTGCCTGAACAAACTTCACTACCAAAACTATCTGAATTTAGCACTTTTTACACTGCAGTAGCTTTTTAAATGCAGGATTTTATGAGACAAATTAAAACAATATTTTCCTCACCCCAAATAGAAAGCAGGACAACTATACATGCATGCAAAAAAATCTTTATTGTTCTATTTGTTTTACTGAAGGTGAAGCAGGAAGTCCCTCATAGTGTGCATGTTAGGGCCATGGCAAGAAAGAGACTGAAATGCATGTTTGAATTTTTCAAATATGGAAACCATGTGGCTTTTAGTGTGTGGTGGACTCATGAGCTTATCATTATAGGCTGCAAGCTTCAGTAGACATTTTAACAGGAGCACAATGTGTTTTTTTTTTTATTTCTTTGTGAAATTTAAAAACTATCACATTGTTTAAGAATTATGGTGGAAGGGTGGAAACAGTAATAATGGATTGCCTCCAAGGTTGTCAGTGACAATACACAGGCACTTACTGAATAAGAGACATTGTGCCTTTACACAAGGATTGTTTTTATTAGCAGGAACATGGTTAAAAAAAGATAACTTATTGATTCTAAACTCTTCTTTGTCTCTCCCAAGATTCTACTCCGACAGTGCCACGTGGACAGTGGACCACCAGTTCCTCTGGGGAAAACACCTGCTCATCACACCTGTACTAGAGCAGGTCAGCCAACACACGAAATCCCCCAAAAATATATGAACATGCTTTGGTCCTTCAAATGCATGTGCTCACTCAAAATGCACTTTCATGACTGTACCATATTACATCTAGACACAGAAACTACCATCATATACAGCTACAGTACATATGGAAATGTACATGTCGTACATACAGAAATGGGTCTTGCAGATGATGTAGATGAGATGATCAGTTACTCTCACACACACACACACACACACACACACACACTCATGCAGTCATACACACACACGCACATACCGTGACCTCCGCTGGGAAAACATGACATGGGATTTTCCTTTGTTGCCCTCCCCTCCTCTCATCCCTCTTTCTTCTCTCTTTCATATCCTCCCTCTTTTCTCTCAACTCTAATGAGAGCACTGACCTCATTACCAGCAGATTAGAAGTGTAGATAGAAGTGTGTATGTGTGTGTTTGTGCCTGTTTGTCTCAGTGTGTGTGTGTGTATGCGTGCACCTGTGCGTACTAGTAAATGTGCGTGCCTGTACGTGCATGTGTATGCATACATACACAGCAATTGCGGTCATGTCAAAGTGGCCTGATTAATAAGCAATTTAGCATGGCCTCTTGTGAATTACAGAATAGTGGAAAGCGAATTGGATTCATAGTGGGGCCAGGGATAAAGTAACTTCAATCAGTGGGATTGTTGAAAAGTTTCTAATACAAGAAGTGGAGGGATTATGCTTGCAGTACCTCACGGCTCGGGCTAGTCTGAGGGTAGAGACAAGAAAGGGCCATAAGGTGACTATGCAGGTTGTAATTTGCATCAAAAAGACAAACAAGACAAATTAATAGCTGTCAAAAGTGCATTTACTTTGGGTCCTTTCAAGGCAAGAGGTACAACTCAACTGTAGTTAAATTGTTAACAGAATGGGATTAAAATAAATCCATTAGAAGTGGGTGTGTTAGGGCCTGGCATCCATTATGACCAACCACCCGTTTCTTTTCTCTGTAAAAGCAAAGTTGCTCTCCATCACCAACGTGCCCTGATCGTCATGGTCTGTAGGAGCGGCCAATGGGGGATGAACCCAAATGCAGACAGACACAGAGAACAGAGGGATTTTAAACTGTGATTTAATCAAGAAACGTCCAAAACCAAACTTACAAGGAAGGTGGGTCCAAAAGTGAGAAACAAAAAATCCAAGAATAACCAGAACGGGGCAAAAAACAATTCGAAACACGATCAGGTAAATCAGACAACTGCACAAGAGATACAAATAGTAGACATAGCAGACTAACGATAACCAACAATCAAAATATAGGACCATAAGTACACAAAGTAATCAGACAACAAGACACAGGTGGGAATACACGAGGGCAGACTGAAAGGTGATATGTGGAAGAAACACAAGCGAACAGTGCAAGGCTGAAGAAAAAGGAGGGGAAAACAAAAAGACAGGAAGTCAAATAAACACAGCAAACAAGAGGCAGAGAACTTCAAAATAAAACAGGAAACAAACCAAGATTGTGACACTGATAATTGAATAGAGAGAAATTGCATCTCAATCGCAAACTAAGACCTTGCTTATGATATTGCAGAAATGTCACGGATGACTTCACAATGTACTGGATAAAGTTATTCAGAAATGCTTGCTTAACATGTTGTTCTCATGTGGAACTTTTTGGGTGACATTGTAAGCAAAGGCATGGTTTGCAGTCCCTGACATGTACAGATGATGCATTCAAGCCTACAATTCTCACTTAATGCATCATGACACATTTGGACAGCTGTAAGTTAGAGACCAGTCATTCACACCACAGCTACGTGTGCAGTATACAGAATTTTTTTTTTTCTGCTTGAGGGTGTTCACATTTCAAATCAATTTGTCCAACATATCATCGACAGATGTTGCACCAGGGTTTGCAAGCTTTGAGTAACATTTGTTCATGTGCCCAGAATTTGGGTTAAACCACACCTGAGCGAAACAGCAAAGATGCACCATGCTGCTCGATCGACTCTTACGATCAATACTTACAAGACTTCACATGAATCTCCCCTTCCAATGCATACTGAAGTTCATGGCAGGCAGAAAAATACCAAATAGATCCAAGGTAGCAAGCAGAAAAACAGGATCTGAGTGAAATGCAACATGAATGGCATAATATAGGTGGCTTTGAGCATTGTTGACATTAAAGTGGCCCTATTATGCTTTTCCACTTTTTCCCTCTTCTTTAGTGTGTTAAATATATTTTTGTACATGTAAAAGGTCCGTAGAGTGTAAAACCTGAAGTCCACGCCTAATAGGAGTTACCCTCCCCCTCAGAAGCTCCTGAGCTGCCTGAAAAAACGTCTCGATTGAATTCTCTCCTTCACTTCCGTAACTTTATGAGGTCACAATGTTACGGAAGTCACTCAAAATTCTCCGGCTAGTTTGGCCCTCAAACAACACAAGAGAGAAACGGTGCTGAAGCTCACATCTATCGTGGTATAGTGGTTATGAAAAAAGTCTCTCACCCAGGTGGCCCGTTGAATTCTGTTGTGAACGGTCATTTATTTGTCATGCTCTGGAGAGAGAGTTTTTTGAAATGTGAAACATTGACCAATCATAACAGAGCGGGCTATCTGACCAATCATGGCAGACTTTGCTTTCTGGAGGGAGGAGCAAACGCTACAACGGAGCATTTCAGAGAGAGGGGGAGAAGAGGTGCTGCAGGACAGCCAGGATGAGAAAAACAAGGCGGATTATGAGCATTAACGCATGTAAACATGTTGTAACTGTAACTTCAGCTAAAAATATGCACCCGTAAAATAGCACAATAGGGCCTGTTTAAGTATCTCACACTTTAGGGTTTGTTGAAACATTTTGGACCACTGGCGTTGCCTCTTGAAAAGGACTCTTTCCAAATGACCGATCCGATGTGGCTGATTATTCATCTTTTCTGGAGACGGTGTGCTGCTGTGGTCTAAGCCAGGGTCAGAGCAGGCATTAAGAACAGATCGCCCACTATCTGTTCCAGATGCATCAGGCTGTGAAAGGGCCACATGAATAGATAGTGTCAGCCACTTGAGTGAGGTCACACGCTGATCTCTAACCACACTTCACACCACTTCTTTTCTTCTTTCAGTATTCTTATACCTCTCTGTCTCTTTCTATTTATCACTGAGTCCGCCCGCCTCTCCCTTTCTCTAATGATGCTCTTGCTCCATCATTCAGATCAGTCGATGCTTTAACCTTGATCTCTGTGATAAACTGGGGAGATCTCTTTCTCTCTCTCTCTCTCTCTGTCATCCCCTCTAGTCTTCATCCATGCTTCCACTCCCCCCCCCCCCCCCCCCCCACCCTCTACTTGCCCATTGCTCCCTTTACTTTTTTAGCTCATCCTTTCATCAAGCAGTGGCTCCCTTATCTCATCTGCATTCTCTTAATCAGCTGCCGTCAACCGATCCTTATGATCCCCATTTCATTTCATCCCGTCTCTCTTTCCTCCTCGCTCGCTCACTCACTCTGACTTCGTCTCTCATCTACCTCAGCTACCATCTGATCATTCTGCCAGTATGAATCTTTAGCCCACCTGATCAAATCCTAGCCCCATGGCTAACTATTGAGCTTCAGTACTCCAAATGAGGGTACGGGCCTCATGCCTTGTCCCTCTCAATCGCGGTTAGCAGCCATGCTAGGTCCTGCAGTCCCTTCCCATTAGTCAGTGCGGTGATTGATAGGCGCCGCGAGCAAATCAGACACCAGAAAACGAGGTATAGGGGGGAACATCCATTTCCCCAGGCCGTCAACCCACAGGCTGTGCAGCGGTTGTGACAGGTGATCTGCTTCTGACTGCAGTTGTAGACCCCAAAGAGGATGTTAGGTCATTTAATTTGGTTTGTAGGCCATTATAGCATTATCCTTTAATCTTAGTTTGCTCTTATAGAGTTTCACGTGTAATTTGAATTCATAAATGATTTGCTTCTGTTTATTTACCCTTTGTTCCTTGTCATCTTACCTGTTTGTTCTTTCTTTGGCTTCCTGTCAACCCTCTTTCTTGTTCCTATTAACAGGCCTCAGAGGGCCACTCTCACTCTCACTCTCTTTCTTTCACTCAAAAGAAAGAGAGTGAGAGAAAGGTGCCATCTGTGCCTTTGACAGATGGTCTAGGTCTACACAGCTGACATAGTGTATTTAATAATTTGGTCTGTTTTCTAAGAAGGACCTCTGGTTCCCTCTTTATTTCGCTTCGCTCCCTGTGTTTATCTCTCTTCCTTTCTGTTCTGCCCTGTCAGAAAGAGCAGAGAAGTGACAAAGCTATCAAAGGCTTGGCGCTCTTCTATTGATTGCTCCTGTCTGTCCACCACCTTAAGCTATCAAAGACTGTTACCTATCAGTTGTCCCTTGATGCTGTCTTTTCTATTATCTGTTGCATCATAGCGCTGTAGACTGAAATGTCACAAGGGTTTTGTGGAAACTTTATATCAGATGGTAGGCAGTTTTGAAATAACTCTCCTTGATGGAAACATTTTATCTTCTTCTTATTTATTATTAAGTTGCAGTGATTTATAGCAACAAGGAATATTCATGCTTTCTTTGTTCGGTATTGGGGCTCATATCTTCCTGTTAAGCCCTGTATACGATTAAAGCGTTGAATGTGTACGGGGAGGTGAAGAAGGTGTTACTGGCTGCAAACACAAGTCAAACACAGGCATTATATCACACAAAACACAAAGCTGACACCTTTTTATGTCTGCACAACAAATCACAGGTTTATAATGTTGTATTAAATAGCAAAAACAAACATTTAGATTTGTTCAAAAATGCACACATATGAAGACATATTTTGTTCTTGTTTCCTGCAGGGTTCGGTCATGGTGCGGGCATACATCCCTGATGCTGTGTGGTATGACTATGAAACGGTAAGACTATATTCTGCTCACATTAAAATAGTTTCCTCTAAAGCACATCCTTTTCAACTCCAGATGAAAAATAGTCAAAAGTTATACATGTAAATTAGTTTAAATACTTGCAGGAGATATTGCTTAACACCCCTTCTTTCAGCTGAAATTGTTGCAGATATAATTTTCATTTTGAGGCTATAAAAGGAACAAAGCAACAAAGTCTTAGCTAAGTGCAAATGGCATCAATTATCTCATTATTTTCTATTATGGTGGCCATAAAATTATAGACGTATAAAATATCTGAGAAAGACTTGCTCCATACTTTAATTTGATATTACAGCGTGGTTGTTCGTTGTGGTTTTCCTTCCTAATTTGCATACATGAAGAAGGGTCAACATTAAAAACGCCTTTCACAACAATGCAATCAGATACTAAACCAAGAGGTATAAAAAAACATCTCTCGAACACAGTCTTAAGAAGCTGAACATCATAAGCCTTATGAATATGTTAAACAGGAAATGGGATGACAAAGAGGCTAAACAGGATTAATTGAAGGGTTATTTACTGTAGAATGCATTATTTTGTACAGGTGTTCCAGAGTAATTGGTAACATAAGAGCTGAATGATTGCAAAATGGATTATTATTATTATGTTACACT
This sequence comes from Anoplopoma fimbria, assembly GCF_027596085.1. NCBI lineage: Eukaryota > Metazoa > Chordata > Actinopteri > Perciformes > Anoplopomatidae > Anoplopoma > Anoplopoma fimbria. The sequence continues at coordinate 9,449,834 of NC_072449.1, read as the reverse complement.
AGTGGAATTAACACGTACACAAAGAAAATGTATCACATGAAAGTATTTGCCTCAAGATCTTTGTTTTATATCTAGAGACGAGAGAGATAACACAGAGCGAGAGTGAGGACAAAGATAGAGTGAAAGAGGGGACAGGGAAGAGAGGAGGGAGACTATCTCCCTGACAAAGAGATAAAAGAGGTGTTGAGCTCCTTTGGGACCTTATTTTGGCGTCACAGTGGCGATGTAAAGTGCCCACTGATCAGATGAACGATTAGATTGGCTGTCTTGCCGCCGGCCCCTTGTCCTTGTTGGTCCCCTGTGATTATCGGGGCAGGAGGATGGAAGGGTTCGTGGGGAAGTATTGATGTAGTGAAAATGACCATGAAAAACAACTTAGGGCGGTAAGAAATAATGGAGAAAAAAAAACCAGAGGGACGAAGGAGCAAAAACACACAGGGTGGGATTTGAAATAAAGGAAGGTAGGTAAAAAAAAAAAAAAAAAGGGGACAGTACGTGAAATGAAAAGAGGGGAAAAGCGGGGACAAGAGGAAAGATGAGAAGAAGAGAGGGATGGATTTAACAGTTTGTAGAGGAGTGGAAAGATGTGGGGATTGGCCTGCAGGAATAAGGAGAAGAACAGAAGACAAGGCTAGAGAAGACCTCCTTAAGGCAGACAATAAGAGGGTGATAAGATCTGAAATTGGTTGTAGACGCTCCGCTAGCTCCAGCCCACACACTCGCCCATACTCTACTGTACTGCATAAAATTGTACACACACATACACACAGACACATACACCTCCATGGGAATGAAAAAAATGGGATTAAAAAAAAAGAAAAAAAGAATTAGAGCACCACAAGAGAGAATAGCATGATGTGGAGAAGGAAGTAGGTAGATGGAGAACGAGAGGAGATGGAGAGAAGAGAGCTTTAAATTGTTTTAGGCTGGGCTGAGGATTCAGTCCTCAGGAGATCAGAAATTAACAGTGCTCTATCTGGGCCCTCAGAGAAATGATTGGAGGGGCAGAGAGAGAGAGAGAGAGAGACGCAGAGAGAGAGAGACGCAGAGAGAGGGAGAGAGAGAGATGCAGAGAGAGAGAGAGAGATAGAAATGCGTTTCCTCATCTGAAATAAATCCTTCTAAGCTGAACAGAACAATCATTATAATGCAAAAAAAGCCACATTTGACATTGCCCTCAACTGACTCAGTCACTGCATTTTCGAAACTTTAAATTAATTTTACTGTGCTCAAGTCCATTGTCCAAAATTAGTCTTAAGTTTGATAACTATGAGCTACAATTCCATACAGTATTTTCCTGTTTAATCAATGACTAATATTAGAAGGGTAAGTTCATCCAAATAACAATATGTATATATATGTTTTATATGAGTTTTTTTATTTATTAATTTATTTTTATTTCCTCTTTAATCAGTCCTTCAAAGCATTTATTTCATTTTGAACTATTCTGTACTTGTAAAATCAAGTTCAAGTATCTCAAGTATTTCAAAGATTGGAATATGTAAAGTCATCATAGTTCACTGTGTTTGATTACAAATCAGCTTTGGACCTAATGCATTTCCTAGCAGGGTTACAGAGCTAAAACTAATAACTGAACCGTTTACACTAACAACGAGCACAGGCTTTCCATGTGTTTCTTCATCAGTGTTAAAGGGGCCTCGGAAAAAGTAAATTGTAGAGACAGCAATTTCACACAAGCCCAAAGCCAGTATGTTACAGCCAAGGCTTTGTGCAAAATTATGGTCGCTGTTGTAACCTTTAAAGGGGCCAGATTTAGTTTATTTTGCCCACAGAGCATCACATGGAGAAATGAAGGTACTTTAATATATTATTTTGCCTTACCAATCAGATGGAGCAACTGGCACACCGCAGGAATTATATTGATATGCATCTTCCAGCTGACAAGCTTGGTTTACACATCAGAGGTGGCGCGATCCTCCCAACTCAGGAACCTGAAGTCACCACCACATACAGGTACACACACACACACACACACACACACACACACACACACACACACACACACACACACACACACACACACACACACACACACACACACACATTTATCACCTCAAATAATGTTGAAGTATTTCAACAAGCTATCACGTACATCAATTAGAAGTGATGTACTTGCATAGTATCATGCACACACTGACAGACGCAATGGAAACAGATCAATCAACTCCTTTTCACATCATAATCATAAATGCATCAAATCGTGCTGAATTGGATTAAAGTGCACTTGCTTGATTCATTGCATTGTAACAACATATGCATATGGTGTAAGTGGGCGTTCATGTGCACGTCTTTAGTCGGCGTAACCCCATGGGTTTGATCATCACCCTCGACGACAACAACCAGGCAGCTGGGGAGCTATTCTGGGACGACGGAGATTCCAGAGGTATTGTGTGCAAATGTGTTGGCGTGTAAGTGAGACAGGATCATCTGCATCTTGTTATCACTCATTACAGGCTTTTTTATGTGTTTGTTTATGAGCATCCAATTGAAGGTCTTATCTTGTTAAGCACAAAGCATCACATGAGTCAGTGTGACTGTTCAAACACTGTCAGTCAGCTGACACATTAACTAGTGAAGTTCAGTTATCGTACTATGTTGCAGTAAATCAGTTGTAAACCCGATGTGCGAAACATTAACATCTTCTCTTTTTTATTTTTTTACAGACACAGTTAAAGCAGGCAACTACATCCATTACACGTTCTCCGTTGCCAATGTAAGTTTCTCTTGCTCGCATTCATGCCATCTTTTAAATCTGGCCTACATATTCCTTCTGATCTGAACACAAGTTCAAAGTTCAAAACCACCAGAGACTTTCGACTCCCACAGTCCACAACACCAAGCATAATCGATCCAGGTTACGCTGCTGAAGCTTTGTTGGATCAAGTACCCCGTGTTCCTGCTTCACAAGGCACTGAGAATTGCCTTGCATGTTTAATGTATGACGCTGATGTTCTTCCTTGGCATTACACTGGGGTAGAGGGGGTTTACAGGCAGGAAATCAATCAGATCAGCTGTTTGACTGATGCACAAGAGTGTTGGGAGTTTTAAAGCTGGTGGCTTAAGCAGTAAACGTGATATGAAGGAAGTACTGCACGCTGGGACTGTTGTACACTGGAAAAGACCCTATCAAGTTCATTCAAAACAGCAAAAAGAGCTTATTAGTTATAAGTTTTGTAAATTTTCAGCATTTTAAGTTTGAGAGCATGCAGTTAAGGTGTATAATTGTGTGTCCTCTGCCTTACAGGGAGTGCTAACTATGCAGGTGACACATGCCGGCTACAAGGACCCAAACAACCTTACGTTTGAGAACATTACCGTCCTCGGTGTAGCCGATCCTCCCAAGTCCGTCTCTGTGACTCACATTGGAACAAATGGAAACTCTACATTGACAAATTCAAGGATAGGGATGGACTACGATGGAGTCAAGAAGGTAAACACACACACACACATAGACATTGTCATGTGCAAATGCATAACATGCTAGGGGAAATTGCCATTACAGAAGACGCATTTAAATGTTGTACATAAACGATGTAACAATACAAACAATGTAAAAAAAAAAAAGTGAGCACGGCCAAGTGGAGAAGTTATTTCCTTCAGGAGTTGATAAAGACTAGATCAAAGACAGTGAGTCAGTGTTGGACTTACATTCATCAGGTGGCCTGAAACACGTCTCTAAATAAATGCTAATGTTGCTTTGTGTCTGCTTAATGTGTATATACGCCTCCATTTGCTAACAAGTTTGCCATATGACCTTCATACTATGATAATATATTCCAATTCAATTATAAAATGAATTACTACAATAAAATAACAATGTCTATATAATAATTATAATAAAATACATACATACATATATATGCCAAATTGCTTCTGACTACAAAAGCAATGAATGTTGTCCGTCTCTCTGTGGGTGCGTCCTTCGACTATCTCGATCATCCTTCATCAGCTCTGCCTTACACTGGGCGGGCGTATTGCCGCGGACCGAAGAGAGTGCCACGTCAAATTTGGTGCAACTTACACACCTGACACGTTCAATAATAGCCTAATAAACACTGAATAACAAGCGAATGGCTCCCTGTGCAGCAGTGTGGACGGAGCGTCAGGGCCGACCATGTCTTCTGCAGCGGGCCTTTACAGACAGCAGCCCATTGACTGCAGTTTACTTCAGCTGCTTGGTATAGCAACGTTACAACTGAACTCTTCCCCTCACTTGAGTCGATGGGCGATTAGTGGTTCTCGACAATGCTGCGAGCGACACCTCTTTGGGGCGAGTGTTGCCATGGTTACTCTTCCAGGTGGCCACTATTTGTTTCAATAAGACCAGGGATGAAACCATTACTGTACATTTCAAGGTTAGCCTCTAAGTGTAAGAAATTATAACAATTTACATTAGGTGAGGATCATTGAAGCTTTTTGCCTGAGCGTGTGTGTGTGTGTGTGTGTGTGTGTGTGTGTGTGTGTGTGTGTGTGTGTGTGTGTGTGTGTGTGTGTGTGTGTGTGTGTGTGTGTGTGTGTGTCAGAAAGAGTGAGAAGTAATGACTGAGCAATGGTCCTACAGTAAGTGCTCAGGGTTATGAGCAACTGGCGAGAGTCTGTAAAGTGTCAAATGTTCATGTGTGTTAGGCCAGGGCCTATGCTTGTGCAAATCCTCAAGGTCTCTCTGGTCACACACACACAAGCATGCATTTATCAAATGACTCTCGGCGGTAATCACTTCCTGGGGGTGAAGGGTAAATGCGCTGTTAAACCTAAACTCTGGCTTGTCATGTCCATCGGTCTTTGTATGCCTAATCGGACTGGGCCTTGAACGTAGCTCACGACCGCCCATCATCATTAGTTCCCCACATACTTAAATTGAACAGAACTTCAAGTCACGTTGGCTATTAGTATTTTATTTTGTTTTTCAAATTGATTGTCCGATGTTTTTTTAGAAAACCTTTTCTATCCTGCCATATAGCCTGACTGCCTTCTGTTTTGTGCTCATCCCATTGCCAAGACTTTCTTTTCTCCTTTCTAAAGATGCATTCTTGTGCACTTGTGTGTCCTGTGAGATGCATTTTACACAATAGAATTGCTGAAGCATGATTCCAAAATAAAATGACACAAGGAAGAGTGACTGATGAAGATCCCGTATGTCTCCTAACCAGCAGAGGATGTATCAGATGGTGACTAGTGACTAGCGTGAAAGGGACTCCCTGAGCTTTGTTGTGAGAATGACTCATAATTCCCGGCAGAAGCTGTTGAAACAGCGAGGGAAATTAACAGCTGTGTCCTAATTGATAGCACACGCAACGTCAAGCGCACACATTCTGTCTCAAGCAAGCCTGTCCCGGCATGTTCTCGCTCCGGCATCCTTGGATTTGTTAATCACTAATTTTTCCCTATCTTCATCCCTCCCTTTCACTTCATCATCACACACGCACACACATATAGGTTATGTTCCTGCAAAGTCTCTCCCTCACACTCGGGGAGAGCTATCTGGTGCAATGGGTGGTGGATGTGAATCAGCGCTTTGACTGCTATCCAGAGGAGAATGCAGATGAGGCTAAATGCAAGGCCAGAGGCTGCATCTGGGAGGTGAGGGGTGACACAGATGAGGTTCAAAGCATTTCTGTATTATATCACTAAACAACTGGAAAGTTTTGTTCTCAAAACAGCTGCAAAATTCTGATATTCTTTCTGTCCCACATTCAGCCAATCGCCAATAAACGTGCTCCATGGTGCTTTTATCCAGAAGACTATGGCTACACTGTTACAGCAGTAAACAACAGCAGCTCGGGCTTGACATTTGATATCAACCGGAACAATAAGTACAGGAGCAGCGGTCGCCCAGCGTCACCAGACATTGACAAACTCCGTGTTCAGATCTGGTACCACAGCACACACATGCTGCAGTTCAAGGTGATTTTTTCCTTTTTGGTGGTGCTTTCATTTGCATATCATGATTCACGTTTCTTTCCACGAATCTGCTTCTTTCACTATTTTCATTTATTTCAACGCATACATCTGACTTACTTGCTCCACATAAACACACTCACACACACACACACACACACACACACACACACACACACACACACACACACACACACACACACACACACAATGACGCACTGATATTCCTTCCCTCCCTATTAAGATCTGGGACCCGGCCACAAATCGCTATGAGGTTCCAGTGCCGCTGTCGGTTCCCGCTACTCCTGAGACGGACGAGAGCAAGAGGCTTTACAAGGTCCAATTTACCGACAACCCATTCGGCATCCAGGTCATAAGGAAAAGCACAGGAACCAAGATGTGAGTACTTCAGTTGTTCAGGTGGTTCAGCTGGAATGACGTTGCTGTAATGTGTTCTAGATGTTTTATTCCGTTTCATGAGTTTGGGGTTCTTTCTATTGGTTTTGGGTACTTTTCAACAGACTTTCTGAAAAAATAAAGTGTTCCTGAAGATTGCATCCCATTTCCTCAAATTGGCATCCACTGCAGCATTTGCTATTATAATTTCAAATGATATAGAATCATTTTTATCTAAACCTATGGAGTGAAATGTCAACTTTCCAAGGAAACAATTTGAGTGTCATTCCAAATGTCAATGCTAATGTTTTTAAATCAGAGCAATAATTTAGGTTGCAGCAGAGCCTTGAAGGAAACTAATATTTTTCAAATATTCTGATGTCTTGACATGTGTCTATTTAATATTGTTAGCCGTTAACTCCTCGTTATTGCTGTCTACTTAGGCCAGGAAGCTAAAAAAAGAGGATTTTAATTAATAAATCAATTATATACAAGCAAGATGCCATCCCTTCCTGTTGTCTCTAAAATTGGCCCCTTTAGGGAGGACATTCACCAGGCAATTTTGGGCAACATAGATGCTCCCATTAACAAGTAATAGGGCGAGACACGGGGTAAGAATTCCAACCAACCAACTAATTCCAGGCAAGAATTTTAATTTTGTTTCCCTGCGAGATTAAAGTAACAATGCTGCGTCAACTCTTCTGGCACTGTTACCCAATCAGATATGCTCAGGAAAGTTGGCCAGTTTATCAGCGCCTTAAGTATTTCCTCTTGTTCAGCAGTCGAGATGATTTTACATGTAGCAGTCGAGAGTCGGAGAGTCCTTTCAAAGCATATCTCCGAGCAAGGGTGACATTATTTTACAGCTAAGCCTCCGTGTCAGTTGAAATTTTTACTAATTAAAATTTATGAACTATGTTGAAGGGATGCCTGCAGTTCCTGCGGGTTATTATGCTTATTTGTGTCAAACATATTGTGAATAACTCCCTCTGACAATAATTCTCTCTCCCTCTCTCTCTCTCTCTCTCTCTCCATCTCTCATCGATTTAATCCCCTGTCACCTTCTCAGCTGGGACTCCTCTGTGCCAGGCTTAACGTTCTCAGACATGTTCATACAAGTGGCTACTCGACTGTCATCAGAGTTTGTGTACGGCTTTGGAGAGACGGAGCATCAAACCTATAAACACAACCTCAACTATCACACCTGGGGTATGTTCTCCAAGGACCAGCCTCCTGGTGTAAGTATCACACTGAAGCACATACATGCACACGTGTTAAAAAAAATAAATGAATATAGGACTCGTTCATTTGCATGGCATCTGCTTGGAAGTAATGTTTAACTGGTAAGGATTTAGATGAACAAAATAAAAAAGTGGACTAGCAATATTTTTCACCTCTTTTTTTAAAGCATTCATGTTCCATCGAAACCAAATTTGCCGATCGTGGCATATATAACACAGCATCCTGCACTGAGTGTCTTTAACATCCCACCCTCTGATTGCAGAGGTGGCATAAAAACAACCTTCCTGCACAGCGTGTGAACTTGTCTTTCTCACATTCGTGTCACTTTGATGCGGTGCTGTTGATATGTGCCGCGGATATGGAGTGTCACCATCTTTTCCCGACTGGTGTCAAAGCCAGACAGGATGAGGTTTCCACCTGCATAAGCATTATCAACCCTAATTGCTGAGCTGTCAAGACAGATCCACAGGGTTCAGACAAATGTTATGGGGCCCCTCAGCATGCAAAGGATTTAGATTTAGGTGGGAAGAACAGAAGGAAAAGCAGATGAAATGAGAATAAAATACAGAGCAGACAGGGTGACATGGACTCTGACAGTCTTTATTATACTAATATTAAACCGGATAAGTCAACACAAATATAATTCAATCTAGTATCATGAACACATTTTTGATTATCGTAACCTCAATTAATAGATGCAGTTCATCATAGCTACGTTAATACATAGAGCAATCACTTTTAGTCACATTACTTAAAGAATAACAAAATCTACTTTTTTAAATAAATAAAACAAAATAAATCTTTTTTTTTTCTGCAACAACAAAGCCCAGAACCACAAGTCAAGAGCATGGAGTTGCACAAAGAAAAGACATGGAGAGAGTGTGCAACTGAGACTAGTAGTTATGTAGATACTGCTCTTACTACTACTGAGCTAATTTAGTAGCATTTGTGGGGAGCCCCCTTTGCCTGTGTCGTATCTTTCATGCGACAGTGCTGTTGAAGTGATGAGAAAGGATGCTCCGCGGACACTGTTCTTGCTGGTATAGTAAAGTTTATTACAAACAAGCAACACATGTCATGACGGACGTCTAGAGCGCCCGGAGGTCTCGAGTCGAATCTGTGAGTTCCCTGACTTTCGAGCTCTTACACCTCCTTATATAGTGTACATGTTATTCACATTTGGGCTGAAGTCAAGACCTTGTATGGGGCTCCGATATTCTTGTACATGTTATTCACATTTGGGCTGAAGTCAAGACCTTGTATGGGGCTCCGATATTCTTATACATTTGCCCTTTGGCCCCTTCGGCCTTTGGCCCCTTCGGCCCCTGGTATCCCGCACAACTGTTTCCTATATACCATATAAGGCAAGAGCACTGGGGGCCTTAGTTGTATTGTACAAGGCCTGTAAATATACCACATATTCCCCCCTTCGAGACTTACACAAAGTCTCGAAAAAAAAGAAAAGAAGAGACATACAGGTGTATAATCATGACAAACTTAACAACCCGTCCTTTTTAACATTAGAGCAACTGTACGGAGTATAAAAGTGAGAGTGAAAAACCTGTCAGGCAGCTAATCTTTCTTGAAATATCCATTAAACAATGTAGACAGGAAAATTCTCTCACGGTCCCTCTGCCAAGGCGACCATACGCAGTACTCCATAACACTGAAATGTGGAATTTTAGCAATTTGTAATGACTTAAGCAAATACATATGGAACTCTCAGTCACACCTGCAGCTGCTCACTCCAGGGCGAGGCACGGGGTGGTGTTTGGGGGCCTCTATCCACTTGGTCCCTGCCAAGGCACTCAAGGCAGGCGTCATGGTCAAACAGAGGAAAGAGCCTTTGAGAGTCAGAACTAACAGTTAAACAGATCATTTCAAAGCAGCAGACCAAAAAAAAAAATAACAAAAATGATAAGCAAACTGAATGTAACACTGCAATGCAGAGAATATCGTCTGATTCTACTCTCATGGGTCTTTTTTGCACAGACATAGCCACAAGGATACAAGACTGCAGCAGCATGAAAGAGAGATATGTTTTGAGGTTGAATACGTGATAGTTGAGGGAAACTCAAACTTTGTTGTGTACTCTGGAGGGGATGTCCCCAGTCATTAGCTCGGTTGTGTGCCATATAAAATAAAGGAGAATATAAGGATGAAGTCTTTTAAGGCACTAAGGCAATCCGTCTCCTGGTCGTCCTGCTTTGGGTCCACACCACACACACCGTGACAGACAGAAGTCTTTTAAGGCACTAAGGCAATTGCTTATTTAATTTCCAATCTTTCTGAAGAATATCCATAGTTTGAGCATTACAGTCCTGTTAAAAGTACACAGTGTGTGTCCATAGAGAAGTCAGGAAAAACGAGAGCAGAAAAAAGACCAAAAGAACAATGTTACTGGCTGTCACTCTTTGTTATCTGACGAGTTAATGACCTTTCTCCTTTCTGAGTCAGGCCATGATCACACCATGTAGTAGGGCCACAATGAAACAAGGACACACACGTATCAAGAAAAGCACACAGAGACAGAAACAGTCCTAAGAGCCATTATATTACAGTTTAACAACGTCTTATGAACCAGAAGTGCAGGAGGCTGATAGAGTGTGATGTTCCCATGAGTCTTAGTCGCGGGATGGTGGCATCTGAAAGTGGCAGATGTCCTATCCCCCCGCCACCTTTCTATCTGTACCTCTTAGCCCGGTCCGTCTACTTCCATTCTTGTCTAAATACTGAAGACAACAGTGGGACCCCCACAGTAGTTACAGAAGAAACACACTCTGAAACTCAATTGTTCCCAATAGAGCAATATATTGCTTTGCACTGTTACTGCACACCGTAGCGTATGCATGTAGAAAACAAATGCAAGCAAATGCAAAAAATGAAATATATAAATTGTCACAGAAAGATTGAGAGTAGTTTAAGTCTGGCAACCACCAGGCTACAGTTTTGTCATTAATTGTATTGATCCAATGCTACATTTAGGACTTCCTGATTTTGTTATGAATACCTATGTTGAATACACTTCCTGTAAGTCGCTTTGGATAAAAGCGTCTGCTAAATGACTGTAATGTAATGTAATGTAATGTAATGTAATGTAATGTTATCGCACCCCACAGCAAATCAAATCACCAAATAAACATCCCAGTTGTCCACTGATGTCTTTAAACTCAGGCAAGATGAATTTGGGTGCAATAACAGAGAATGTGTATATTAAAATTACTCTTCAGTGAACTTTAATTTGCTCAGAGGATAACTGTGGACGCACAAGCACACATTAGCACATGCAACAAAACAGACCAATTCTTTCCCAAATATTCCCCCATTTCACACTTTCTCTTTCCTTCTTTCTCTCTGTTGCTCTACTTCAGTACAAGATGAATTGCTATGGAGTACATCCCTTCTATATGGGCCTTGAGACCACTGCTGATGCTCACGGTGTGCTGCTACTAAACAGCAACGCCATGGGTGAGAGAAGCACGCACACCAACACGCATGCAAAAAGGCACACATATACTGTACAAACGAATTGGCAGTACATGCACATACACCATATGCAAATGCGACCAACAGACCTCACATGCACACTTAATCACACTCAATCAAATATGCAGTGTGAATGTATGTATTAATGAGTGAGGCTTTTCCTCATGTCCTGACCACATGACGGGTATTCTTATATAAGGCCAACACTGCGCAATGAGCACTTCTTTTCATGTCGACTTTTGTATTTTTGCATACTGAACAGTGATGCACACATACACAAATGCACTTTTATATCCATTTCTCACTTTGCAAGAGCGCATTCATTCATGTCCAGGACACCGGCACAGAATGTACCAACTGACCTGGTCTAATTCAACTGTCTTCATGAAAAAGTGGAATAAATACCTACTTTTTAATGCATTCCAACATTTCCATAAAGAGTCTGATACTGCATACCTATGTAGAATAAACAGTTTCAGTTGTTTGTTGCTCTCCCATTGTCTTCTTCTGTTCCATTACCTTTACTAAAGTACTAAAACATGCATAAGCCACAAACAGTAAGTGAGCAGGGACTTATACTGAACACACACATACATACAACTTCCTACATATTTTTAAGGGACATAGGGGCGGCTGTGGCGTAGTGGAGAGCAAGGTAGTTCTCCAATCAGAGGGTCAGTGGTTCGATACCCGGCTTTGGCAGTCGATGTGTCCTTGGGCAAGACACTTAACCCCAAGTTGCTCCCGAAGGCTTGCCATCGGTGTGGACTGGATGTTGCATGAATGTTAGTTAGAGTCTGATGGTGGCACCTTGCATGGTAGCCTGTCATCAGTGTGTGAATGGGTGAATGATATGTAATATACTACTGATTGTAAGTCGCTTTGGATAAAAGCGTCTGCTAAATGACTGTAATGTAATAAATGTCTTTATGTCCAGATGTGACTTTCCAGCCTACTCCAGCTCTAACCTACCGGACTATTGGAGGCATCCTGGATTTCTATATGGTCCTGGGACCTACCCCGGAAATGGTGGTGCAGCAGTACACTGCAGTAAGTCTTCTCGGACTTCTTGTCTGCTTGTGTGTGCATTTGTGTTGGCTTTTACACCTATGTGTGTGTGTATTTTGTGTCTGGCCCTGGGCCGCTGTTGATGGACTGCAGCAGCTGGGAGTTCCTCGCTTCATTGCGCTCTCTCATTTAGCCTATCTAAACACACAGACACACACACACACACACACACACACACACACACACACACACACACACACACACAGACAATCAAACAAACACTTCATGGACGCCGTCCCGTTTTCCTGCAAAACAACTTTTTCTGTGCTGAACTGTTTTGACTTCCTTGTTTGTTTTTCTTCTTAACAGCTGATTGGACGACCTGTTCTACCTGCCTATTGGTCCCTTGGGTTCCAGCTCTGTCGCTATGGTTACGCCAATGACCAGGAGATATCAGATCTATACAGAGACATGCGGGCAGCGGGCATACCCTATGTAAGTTCCCAAACAAAGACTGTTTTTTTGTAAATTGTCTGAATTCCAGATTATGAAAGGAAAGAATATTCTCAACATTAAAAAATGAAAACGAGAAAATATAAACCTGTACAGTTTCTATATGATAAAAACAATATCAAAGCTCACGTATCAGGACTTCACAAATGTGATTTAAAAACAGAAGTTCACAGGACACAATGCTGATGTTGCACACATATGTCTTATCCAATTACATTTCCACTATGTTTGCCTGCCTCTGACCAAACATTGATTTCATTCAATCAGTGTCTTCGCTCAAGGATTCATTGTGATGACCTCATACAAACAAATGCAATCTAAAAGCTTCTTCTTGTCTGCTTTAGGTTGTACAGTATAGAGAGCAATCACTCAGTGGAATGGACTGAGCTCAATTCAACACAGTGTCTACCCATGTTTTACAATAGGATTCAATGTATGCATACAATAACTTCATAAAACTAAAGAAATGATTGGGATGAAGCAAAATGGAGACTTCAAAGATTACATTACGTACATCCAGTTTAGCCTAATGAAATGTGACCTCTGATTGAATTTCAAATCCATTCCATTGTAGGATTCACCGCCTCTACACGTTTCCAGTTTGTACCAGTACCAGTTATTCTCTCTGATAACGAAATCTGGGGTTCACGTTGGAATAACATATTAAGAAAAAGCTTTGAAAGCACTGTCTTTGACTGTGGCCAGATGTCCCACGTGAAAACAGGCCAGGATCTTATCCTCTTCATCATGCAGAACAGAACAGAAGAGTTTCCATCGATAATCAAGTGATCCCCTGAATATGATTTCACAAAGCCCTAACCTGCAAGGTGCTGATGCTAGCCAAAAAGAATCCAGCATCATTAATTGAAATCAAAGAAGAAGAAAGCACAGCTTCTTACTAAGGCTTAACATCAGCTAGCTTTACAGACGAACCAACCTTAAACTGCCACTGACACACCAGGCAACCGAAGCAGATGACGTTTTTTCTCACTGTAAGAGTCAGAAGCAAATGGAACCCTCCATTCCCTCATATCTCAGGTGCTGCGTACCATATGTTAAGGCAGATTTTCATATCTATTTAGTATGAATCCCAACATTCCCACCCACTGTTGCAAAATGTGCAATTCATTTTTCCTCACCTTATGACAAGAGCATTGATTTTTATAAAATGTACGTTACATCTATTCATTCTTTCATTCAAACAGGAATTCTCTTGTATGCAGCAATCTGTTGAACAGCAGTGGTATGCATGCTCTAAACAATTAGCTCTGTCTTTTGCTGTGATTGTGTCATGCTCATAGCAAAAATGAAAAGACCTGAATGTAATACAGGGAAATGTTGTTCTTTAAATGACTGTGTCGTTTGTTGTTTTCATTTCTGACTGGTTCTTATATCTTTATTGAAACAATGTCAGTTTAACTTGTAAGGCTCTCCAAACAATATTCAGAGCACCAAATCACTATTTTCTATGAGAACAGGTGCTGCAGGACAGCCAGGATGAGAAAAACAAGGCGGATTATGAGCATGAATGCATGTCGACTTGCACCCGGAAAATAGCATAATAGGGCCTGTTTAAGACATAGTAGAATGATGCCCATCGGAGCCGAGAATGAACTCATACTCACTTTGTGTGTGTTGTAATCAGCACATCTCAGTGCTTTGTTTACATTACCGGCCATGTGCACGTGCCTTTTGGTGCATATGAGCACATGTGAGCATGTCCCCGTGTACTGGGCTCATGCACTAGGCTATTGAATTAACGTTCAGCCATCACCATGTTGAACCTTTAATTGTTGTGTGCTGCAGGATGTGCAGTATGCAGACATTGACTACATGGAACGTCAGCTGGACTTTGTTCTGGACTCAGACTTTAAACAACTGCCTGCCCTGGTTGACAGCATGAGGGCAGAGGGCATGAGGTTCATCTTCATTTTGGTAATGCCATTTTATTATTAAATATTTATAATGTACAAATTTGGGCACCGAAGGATCAGTAATCCATAGGGCAGGTGCACATATTATTTACAGAGTGTTAAATTACTACCTACTAAATACACAATAAAGGTATGTATTTAATTCCAGGATCCAGCCATCTCTGGAAATGAGACATCTTACCCTGCCTTTGAGAGAGGTAAAGCACAAGATGTTTTCATCAAATGGCCCGCAAGCATCGGTGATGGAATTGTGTGGGGGAAGGTAAGAGGGAACCGAAGGCCAAACAAACAAGTGTTACACAAATTACACTAGCATGTATTAATAAAGAGTTTTTTTTTTTTTTTTAAAAGGTCTGGCCAGATTACCCCAATGTCACAGTCAATGAATCTCTGGACTGGGATACACAAGTAGAGGTACAATATTTTTCGTATTGATCCCTCTGAAACGTTCCACTTCCTTGCCTCCAACATTTTATATTTGTATGAGATCTTGAGATTTGTTTGGATTGTTAACTTTTCGGGCATTTCATTTCCTGTCCCGTGTCCCATTACCAGTTATACAGGTCATACGCTGCATTCCCGGACTTCTTCCGGAATCAAACAGCAATATGGTGGAAACAAGAAATAAAGGATTTCTATAATAAAATTAAGTTCGATGGCCTCTGGATTGTGAGTGACCCGAAATAAGACATTTGAATAAAATTACCTTATTACCTCATTATGCATGATTTTTTTCTTCACCTTCATTTCCTGCAAACTGTCTTTATCTGCAGGACATGAATGAGCCTGCCAGTTTTGTCCATGGCACGGTTGGTGGGAATTGTAATGGTAATCCACTTCTAGAGTTCCCTCCATATATGCCACGTAAGCCACACATGATTCTATCTATTATTATTATTTTTTGTATCCCTGTGTTGTAATTAGATTATTAAGCTATGAAGTCAACATGAGGAGTATGCTTTTAACACATTCTATGTGCTTTTTACTCCAAAAGCCCTGGAGTCTAAACATCTAGGCTTAAAACACAAGACTCTGTGCATGAACAGCGAGCAGATACTCAGTGACGGAACAAAGGTCAGACACTACGACGTCCACAACCTCTATGGATGGTCCCACACAAAGCCCACCTATGAGTAAGTGATGTATTTATTATTTTTTGTTTTTGTGCATGTGGGCCAACTTCTATATTTGTGGGGGGTCCATACAGTAGGTGGTTTTATTTTACACTTTGCAAGTATATATATATATATATATAGCTGAAAGAGGGCAGATTGAATATATTATTGAGAAAAAGAGTGAAACAAAATGCGCATATGAACCAACAAAGATGAAAGATGTGATATTTTAAACAATGCAAATAGGATACATTATCTGGAAATTGAGCATGATTCAAAAGACATTCGTTTGTAATTCCTTAAAAACCAGACTAAACTTTGAAGTATACAAATTAACATAATTATCCCAATTTTACATAATCTGAACACAGTTAATTCAGATGTAAGTGAAAAGAAAAGAGGACAAGAATGCAGAAACTATAACTGCAATCACATTTAGGAAGAAAATGCAGCCACAGGAGATGCATAACTGCATACCTTCCGGCTATCTACAGAAATACAGTCTCATCAAATCTTCATGATAATAATCACAAATGTGGAACGGCATAGGTCCTTGTGGTGAAATGTTCCTCTCACCACAGGGAGTCCAGATGGCAGAGTTGGCCACAGAAGGGCCTTGGGATGCTCGGCACAACTGGGCCTTGAGCCCAGGTGCTTTAGCTTAGGAATTGTCTTGTGTTCAGCCCTGTGCTAGAATTTAACAATCACAATTAATTGGCTAATTTGCTTCCAGGATTAATACTCTTTACTTAAGGGGAAGAAATAAAATAAGTTTGTGTGGGATTTCCACGTGTAATACAAATCCCTGAGCCTGTCTTCTCTGTGCAGTGCCGTGCTGGAGGTTACGGGTAAACGAGGCATAGTGGTGACCAGGTCCACATACCCTTCCAGTGGAAAATGGTCTGGACATTGGCTGGGGGACAACAATTCAAGCTGGGACCAGCTATTCAAATCCATTATAGGTGCATATAGACATATACTGTAAATTCTGTTTTGGATAAATCTTGGTTCTCACCATTGGTTGCGAACAGTGCAACATAGAAAAAGGAACTTTCATTTGATATAACTCCCCATTTCCCATTGTTCTACAGGAATGATGGAGTTCAGTCTGTTTGGCATCCCTTATGTAAGTATCATCATCTGATCTTGGTTCTGACAAGACATAATCTTATTGATGTGACCTTGTCCTCTCTAAATAGATTACATCGGCCTGAGTGATGTTATTTTGTTTGCCAGACCCTTTCATCAAAGGATATCCTGAGATAAAATGTGAAGCATGCCACTACAAGCCCCACCCCAGCCAAGAAGCCTAGCGCTGGTCCGTCATGGCCTATAAAAACTTAAATAAAACTTTAAAACATTTTTACATGCTTGTCCTGCTATGACTTTGCTTGTTTGCCCCGCTGTCTTTTTGTGTTTACTTCAGTCTCTTCCCTCTCCATCACATGCTGTCCTTCTATTGTCTCTCATCTCCTCAGTGCATCTAATAATACTGGTTATCTGACACCTAATCGATCCCAATATGGTAAATAATTTGCGTGCCCCAGCCAGCCAGAGGGTCAGATACACAACATCGCTTACTCTTACGGTGTCGCACTCAAGGACACATAAGAAATGTGATGCTTGCAACCAAAGTAGAGTGACCGGGGACATAAATATAGATAGTGCAGGATGTGCTGTTGCACTGGGGCCCTTGGGGTTGGGGCCCCCACATATAGAGCAGGCCCTCAAACAATGTGTGAGGTGGAAAGCGGGCCTTTGGACCCTGGAAATAGCCTGTGTTCAAAGGAAAGATCCTCTTAAGTGCCCTTTGTTGTCATGTTTTTTGTGTGTGTTTTTTTGGTATAATAGTCAGTAGCAATCTATAACATAGTATAATGCTTATTCTTCATATACTCTAAATTAATGATCAATTAAATACTCTTTATAGTCACTTTTGCACCCTGGTGCCCATATTTCTGTCTATCTGTCTCCTCACACTTTTTTGTCTGTCCCTCTTTTTCAGACTGGTGCAGACATATGTGGGTTCTTCAATGACGCCGAGTATGAGATGTGTCTTCGCTGGATGCAGTTGGGTGCCTTCTATCCATACTCACGCAACCACAATGGCAAGGGTAGCAAGGTGGGCACTAAAAAACACTCATAATTCAGATGTACAGGACTGTAAACCCACATTAATTAGGCTTCCTACCCAAATTATACTTTGATTTGCTCTTATTTGTGGTTGCTTGTTTCGTGCTGATGGCCAACTATGGAGCCAAATCTTAATAATTGTTGCTTAGGTTCATTAAAGCTAACTTGCCTTATTTTTGCAACTACAAATGTTTTTCTAAGGTTGACTATAATGCTGGGAATTGGTATCTTGATAATGCCAAGGTCCTCCAACTACAGAAACAATATACCACAATGACTGCAGTCTTCAGTTTTCTTCTGCCACTTCACACAGTACAATGCTAATGACAACACACAAATGACATTGGTAAAACCAAGGATAGGATGATGTCACTATTTGATTGCCATTGTTTTTCTCTAGCTCAGAAATAGAGCACTTTTAGTAGGAATTATTCTGCTGCAAATTGTTGGATTTAAAATATGCATGCTCTGCTTTACAAATGCTTTCAAAAGGTTTGAGAGCTGATTTCACTCGCCTTAAATTCTACCAAGCCTGTGCTCACTGTAGCGTAAGAGATGACCATAACTCTGCTCTTGCTAGCAAAATAAGGGCTCAAGCTTTATGAATATAGTAAAAAAAAAAAAAAAAAAAACACATTCATAACCTTAAGTCTTATTGTCTGTAAAAAAAGAAAAAAATAGGTGGCTTTCTCTACCTAACTCTCTCTTAATCTGCGTCTGACGTACACAAACACACTAAAGATAGACCTGTTTGGTGGTGTAGTGTCGGTGGCATTCATTCTAGTGGTAACCTTTAAAGCGTTGGAACACATCTGAAAAATCCAATAACGCCCGTCCGGAGATCGATCCCACCGGGCGAACTTTCTCTGCACTGGAGTCTGCAATACCAGACAGGACGCAGTTGTATGCGTGTGTGTGTGTGTGTGTGTGTGTGTGTGTGTGTGTGTGTGTGTGTGTGTTTGTGCGCGCATGCATGTGTGTATGTGCCAGTGCCTGTGCTTTTTAACGGCATGGAGTGGGGATATAATTGAATTCTCAAGGTGATCTGGGCACCACTGCACACCACCTAACCTCCACTCCATACACACACACACACACACACACACACACCCTGTGATTCCAATCATTTAATAATGGATTGCAAATGGGTGTTTAAACATGGAGAAAATTGACGGAGTAAACGTGCACACACACACGGCAGCCGAGGGCTACACATGACAATTTGAGAGTCAGGAAGATGAAAAAACAGATAGAGAGAGAACTGGTGGGAGAACAGTGTAGGTAAAAAAAAAAAAAAAAAAACAGTAGGATCAAGAGGTGAAATACTGATAACCAAATACAGATAAAAGAATAGGGACGGGTTGAAAAGTTCTGAGGCTATGAGACGGAGAAAGAAAAAAAATTATGAGGGATAAAATTGGCGGAGAGTGAAACAAGATGGCAATTTAGCAAGTTAAATGGTGGTGACAAAGGGTGGTGACAAGGAAATGAAAGCCGGGACAAGGCTGAATAAACAATTTGCCGATTTTGAAACACCTGCGATCGAGTGAGAAAAGGAATGTGAGAGAGGAGGGTGCTTTGCAATAGGAGAAAAGAAAAATACACAAACCAAGACAGCGAGATGGGAGACAATGGAATAAAAGTCAGATATTTATGTAGTCTACTGTAAAAACTGTATTATTCTCCAGTCAGCCACATAAAATCCCCAATCATCAGATGGTAAGTTACGTCGCGTCTGCTTAACAAGGCATTTGACCACAAAGTTTTAACACCACAACCAGACCGGAGGGTACAGAAGGTCAGAAACAGAGGAGAGAGAAAGAGGGGGGGAGAGTTTTTGCAGAGTCATTCCCAGAGCTCTGTCACGCCTAGTGTCTCTTTGCCCTCAGACAACTTTCAATGTTGACCTTGAGATAATTTCACTGCACCAGCAATATGCTGCAGTGTCCACTGTCAGATCAGAACAATGCTAAATTAATTAAACAAGATATATATTCTCAGACAAAAGTACAGCAGGAGTCATATTTGAGTCGTGCATATTGTTAATCGCCTAAAGGGACATATTTTTTTTTGTCTAAATATTCATTTTTTAAGATGTGTGCTCTGCAATGCAGAAGGTTTATGAGGTCGGGCGAGGGACTAGATTCCAGACAGATAAATGTGGAGAAAGACCAAGCAGAGGAGAGAAAAGATGAGAACGGCTGACACGGCCAGATAACCTCATTTTTCCTTGATACCGTGCATGCAAGTACGTGCACACACACACACACACACATGCATATCTGTCTACGATCTGTGTGTGTCACAGGCCCTTTTGCCACTATCAGTGTGACCATAAATTAGGTGAATTCATAAGATGTATTCTCTGTCGGCTTCTCACTCTTCAGCACTCCCCACTCTCATCTTTTCATCAATCCCTTCTACCGGTTTTCCGCTGATGAAAAGTCTACCTTTAGGGCCCAACAGACATTGGTTTAACTGCCAAGTCATGTAGGATTTGTGCGACTGAATGTTAAAAAGTATCAAAGTCTTCGGGAGAGTACTCTGTTGGTGGTCTTAAATCTTACATGATGACAGCATCTACACCAAAGTCATTTAGCTGTGCATGCTGGACTAGCATTAATTAAGACTGTTGCAAAGTAAGAACACTATTTGTCTGTTTATGCACACTTAACAAGAATAAAATATCAATATTGCTTTGAACATTTAGTTTTTGGAGATGAGTATGCCCTTATGTTCACATCCCATAAATACAACTACCAACAAATACTTAATTGTAGGCCCAATACTAAATCTTATTTGTATTGATTAATCAGTTTGTTTATAAATCATGTCAGATATCTATCTTAGTAAAATGATGATTACATGATATCAATGATGAGGGCAGAACTAGAGTACAGGGCAATTGGCACTATGGTCGTACAGCTGCTGTGTATTGCAAGTGTTGATGTAAGAGAGGCCCGTGCACAGCACAAGGGTGCTAGAAGAATTAGCTGACTGCGCATGAACGTGGGTAAAAACCGAATGGAGACTTTGAGTTAGGCCTACACTCATAGTAGGCGTATTGCTTTTACAATAACTAATCTCAAATGCCATATGCACTACAGTGATAAATAGGAAAAGACAAAGTTCATGTAACTCAGTGGGGTAGAATCACGTGACAAAACGTGTTTTTTTACGCACCGGCCCTGAGTAAATGTCCTGTGTTTGTGTGACACATCCAACACATCTTCTACCCCCCATTGGAGTACTTTTCATTCTTACTACTATACCCGTTGCTTTGAGAATCTAATAATGGCGTGAATGCAGACGCTAAAGGGTGCCCTGTGTGTCGGTATCAAGACGTTTCAGGCCACTGCCCAACAATCGGTATTCGTTGCCCTGGGAGTGGGACCAGGCTGATTTTCCAGTATATCATTGCTGAGATTATGTGTTTCTCTTGCTATGTCAGAACATCACAGCGATCTCTACACTGCAAATAGCCAGTGGCATATTTAACAATGGTCACAAAAAGGTCAGCATGTTTCCATAATGCATTGTCCTTCACTGAAAGATTTAGTGTTTTAAGATTTTTTTTTCCTACAGTACTGATTAGCTCACCAGGATAATTCAATGCTACACTCAGTCTCTTCCCACTGGGCTTTGCACATCTACTTGCAACACATGACACACACAGGCATAATTGAGATGATGATTGGAGTTGAGATGAGAGAAAAAAAGACAGTAATCTCTTAATGAATTACATTTGAAAATAACCCAACCTGACTTGAGCCTGAAGCTTTACACAGCAAAACCGCCCAAAGCCGGCCCGGGTTCTTTGTTTGGACTCATCCGGCTCGGCTGGGTTGGTTAAATTAAATATGCATTGCATCAACTGTATCTGTCCTCTCTCTACTTGTGAAACCAAAATAAGCTCATTCTCATTTTGATTCATTAATACTTACGGTGATAATTACTTCCCGGTGAACACTTCTTATTGTAAGACATGGAGGTGCAAATGAGGGATGGTAAAAAAGGGAGACAGGTAGAATAACTCCTGAGTTTCCCGGTAATTACAATCTTGTAAATCTTCTTCAGAAAATGAAACGATAATCTGGTAAACTCCTTAGGTCATAAAATAATAGATATGCTCTGTATTCAGCCGTGTGCTGTTAGGCCTGTACTTAGTAACCACTGGGCTACAGTTAATAACTATTATCAAATCTGACCCAGTCAAATTGCAGCTGGGAGGAGATGTCTGTTACTTTCATTGCTCTCTGTGATTTTAATGATTATATTTTCAGATTTTTTTCTTCTGACATTGAAAGACAGGAAACACATACACACATATTCACACATAACTGCATAACACACTGTGATTAGCCCCACAAACACATGCATACACACACAGTGATATGCATAGAAAGTAGACACCAAGACACAAACACACGTCTTCATGGGGAGAGCATATGCGCTTCAGTTTCCTCCTCAGTGTGTGTGTGTGTGTGTGTGTGTGTGTGTGTGTGTGTGTGTGTGTGTGTGTGTGTGTGTGTGTGTGTGTGTGTGTGTGTGTACTTGACCAGATTGATGATTGTCCCCACTACAATTCCAGAAAATGAGCCAATACATCTAGATTGACCCATATCTATAAAATGACAGTACACTGTGTCCTCTTTTTCTGTCCTTGTCTCCTAAGGGGACGGTACACTTGTTGGCAATTAATAAATGAGGTAAATGCCAGTACAGTGTGGGGCATAATAGTTTCAACATCATTTATCAGTATAAATGCATGCAGGCCATTTGAGTATTTCTGGCATGCTACAAACTATCTAGTGTTCTTGTCAGTCCCTCTTCACCTTGTAATATTTTAAATCCGCATGTTGTGAAATGCAAACAGAAAAGTGTCAACCCTTGGAACACAGTGACAAGATTAGAAAAACTCAGCTGTGTGCAATGGACATTTATTAAATTGATAAATGTAAAAGTAATACATTCATACTCGGCTGGCTTTTTCTTGTATCTGTGCTTGTAACTGAGAGAAATGAACCATGGGCAGAGCTTTTGAAATGTACACCTATTGAAGCAGTGAATCTGTTTCCTCAAACACAGAGCCCTTGTCTCTTGCTGGTTGTAAACGAACTCAGTCAGTGGATGCTGTGCAGGTATTTTGACTGTTTGCATTTGGAATTCCCTAAAACAGATTGTCTCAACTAGGGCAGTGTTTCTCAAATGGAGTACTGCAGAGAGTACTTCACATTTTTGTTTTAATTTGAAAAAAATATCAGTTCAGAATAATTATTAATATAAATACAGGCTGAATAAATTCAATAATAAAATGGATATGTAAATTTGATAATCCACAATTATATTTTCCAATTTTCAATGCAATTGTTAACTGGCGTAGGCAGTCATCTGTCAAAACAAATACAATCACTTTCAAGATGATGTTTGTTCAGTGAGACCGGGAAGACAGTTTGGATATTGAATGATAGACAAAAATCAAGATAAAAGATTTTTGGTTGATTCATGATTGAAATGTAACAGCAATACAGCTGGAAACACGGAAAAACAAGTGACCAAGCAGCTCATGTTTCTCACTAAAGTGTAAGTGCAACTTTTATAAAAAAGAAACAGGAACTACAATGTCCTTTTATTCGTATTGCAGGATGACATAAAATGGGTTTTCCATGAATTTAGTGATGAAATGTAAACGTTTGAAAGGTCGTATTTAAAAGTTTTTCCCAGACATGGTTGTTGTTTAGTAAATCAGACACTGATGGTGCAGCACTATGTACCTCTTTATACAGGCTTTTATTCCTACCAAAGATGTTTTGCACACAGCAGGGGGCACACGGCTGTAAAAAAAAAAATTCAAAGGGTATACACTATAGAAAAAAAGTTTGAGGAACACTGAACTAAGTGATAACTTTATTTGGTTTGTGGTTTCCAGTCTAGAAACTCCAGCCAGAGATTTGTTACTGTTCATTTTGGTTAACCTTTCTTTAATCACCATTTTTACATTCTTTTTCTCTCAGAGACAAGATCCTGTTTCTTGGGATTCCAAATTCTCCAATGTGTCCCGGGACGTCTTGAACATCCGTTACAGCCTGCTGCCCTACCTGTACACACTGATGTATGAGGCGCATACCACAGGAAGCACAGTAGTCAGACCACTCCTGCACGAGTAAGCACGGGCTCAACACACACACGGGTCTTATCTTTTCTTCTTACATCAGGGCTCAGGAATTACACATAATCACTTAATGAAATCATTAGGTTATTACCAGGATGGATCTTTCCTCCTGATTAGCTGCCAAGATAACCTGATCTCATACTGTATTTCTTCTCATTAGTATGCACAATACCGTATGTACCGATGGCTGCAGGATTTAAACAAAATTTAAATCAAGCTCTAACACGTTTTCAGCACAACTGTTTTATTTCCAAATTCTTGTTCAACTAGTTGATGAAGGTTACCATCTCAGCCTCCTTTTTTTTTTTTTTTTTAAACAGTCAGTAAACTATTGAAACAATTTGTCTTAGGTCAGTTATTTAAATAGAGTTTGGTCTAATTGTATAGAGCTATTGCTCAGTTTAAGAGTAAAGAAATAAATATCACCCAAAACAGATAAACCTTCGTGGAAGCTACCTTTTATAAAAACGAACCCAAACACCCCATATTTACAGTTAAAACATTTAAACAGCATCGTATGTCTGCTATAGAGTGTTGGGGTGCTACATTAGTTACAGATGTTAAGTTAAAAACAGGAAAGGGAAAAAAAACAAGCTGGATTGTGGCTTTTTCCTCATTTGAATATCTTGAAAGGTTTAGAAATAATAGAGGTGTCTTAAATGCCACAGAAGCTGCCATTAAGCGGATCTTGAGCAAGGCACTTTCTATTTCAATTCTAGCGAGACAGTTAACCGTTGATGACTGTGGCTATACTTTGCAGCTCCCATGTGTGAATGTGTGGAACTGTATGACAAGAAAAACATATTTATTCATTTGAAGAGACTCTTATAAAGTCACAGATGGTATTTAAGGAGCTGGCAGGGTGAGTCTGGCAGGGATATTTGGCTTGCATCTTCAAACCATTGAAATCTGAATAAGTACTTGAGCGGTCGTCTGGGCTGATGACACAGGAGAGAGTGCAAGTAATATTTTTTCTTGTCAGGCTTATGGGCATCTGCGCTGGTGTGTTACAGGTTTGTGAATGATAAAACCACATGGGACATCTACAAGCAATTCCTCTGGGGACCTGCCCTACTTATCACCCCGGTCCTCGACCCGGTATAAACACAATACGCACACAGCTTCTTTTTCTTCCTCTTTTGTTTATATCACTATGCATTATTAAAGATATCACACATTCAACTTTTCAATCATTTAAGGGACATTTGTCATTGTTTTTAAATGACTAACTTTGTGATTGACAGGGTGTCAGGAGTGTGAATGGCTATGTTCCTAATGCACGCTGGTATGACCTCCACACGGTGAGTTCAAGTCCGGCAACCAGAAAACAAAGTCTATTGTCTAATGCATTTCAAAAATCCTGCAGATGAAAGTCCAGCACTCCTGGTCCACCCCTGGTGCAACAATGCAGGACATAACACTAAACAGTAATTACAGCATCTATTATTGAAAAAATGTGACTGGCTGATTAGTGTAGATGCAATAACAATGCATAACATATGAAAATACATCTGTGCATCATATCTTTGCTCTATATGGAAGATGCTAAGCACTGTTTCAATAAGCTGCTTTATGTCTAAAAAACAATTTTTACATAAACAAATATGAAGGCAAACCAAGACAGAAGAAGAGACAGAGAGCACATCAACAAAAGCCAAAATGACAATATTAACAAGAGACATCTTTGACAACATTATTACAGACTTGCAGCTCAAAAACGGCAGAAGGTGCCTTGATGACAAAAACAAACATCCAATCACTCTGCCTATTTCTAGCTAGGGGACTCCCCATCTGTTAGACGGCATCATAAAGCCAAAAAAAAACTTGAGAAACAACAATTTAAACAGGGGCATGGGATGGTGGGGAGGAGTTTTTACCTTCATCAAACTTGTCTGTTCAGCACACAAAGAGGAGTAAGCTGTAAATGAAGGGACCAAGGACAAAGTGAAAACTATTGGGGAAAAAAACAAGTTTGCTAAGAATTCTTTTGGCATGTGATAAATTACCGAAATGTTTCAGATGTAGCCTTTATAGATGTCACATATTTTACTGCGTGCTTTGTGATTTACCGGGGCACAAATGCCAATTTTGCACAAAGGCACTGTTGAATATAATGAATCACAGTTAAATTACTAATCATATTCATAGTATTTTAATAGAATGGAATTATCGCTACTTTCATCAGGCCAAAGAAGTTGGAGTGCGCGGCCAAATGGTTAACATGGATGCACCCTTGGAGCATATTAACCTTCATATCCGAGGTGGATATATCTTACCCTGGCAGAAACCAGAGAACAATACAAATTACAGGTAAGTGTGCACACATCATTGCTGATGACAGCACACAACTACAGGTCAGAATCCTGTGTGTTAAGTGTGAAGTGTGTGCGTGTGTTTTCCATTTGTTTGTGTTTCAATGCCTGTGCGAAGATATAGGTTGCCTGGCAAAGGGGAATACACATGTTTACGCATCACAGTTGTGTTTGAGTGTTTTTTTTTTTGTATGACCAACAAACATCAAAATGAATGCCATCCACGATTGTTAGTCTGTGTTTAAAAAAGGAGGTGAGAATGAGAGGAAGTGACAGTTCGAGGGTGATGAATGCTCAAGCTGAGGTGAGAGCAGGTGGATCCTCCCAGCAGAAATGTTAATGTATTTGTCCTCAGCAGCAGGTATAAATAGATGCTGTTCTGTAGCAATCTGTTAAAACCCACTCTGTCCATTTTGTTTCAGTCGGAGGAATCCTTTAGGACTGATCGTTGCCCTGGGAGACAACGGAACTGCTAAAGGATCGTTCTTCTGGGACGATGGAGAAGGAATAGGTAAGTGAAAGGTCACCCTCGAACACCCATACAGAGAGAGGGAGAGAATAGCATGTCATTTCATGTTTTTTATCTGTGTATTTTTGGACTAATTGTGATAATTATTTGTGATAGTTACTGTGGTTTTTTTGTGTCTTTTTGTTGCCATTTTGTGTCTCTTATGTCATTTTGAGTCTCTGTGTTTTTTTTTGCCCCTTTTCAGAGCCGTTTGTCAGTTTCTTTGCATCTGTAATGCAACTCTTTGTTGTTTTGGTCTGTTTCAAACTCTTTGTGGCTGTTCTTTCTGTGTTTGGGGACATTTTGTAGTCTCTTTGTTTTTTGGTACGTGTCTCTTTGAGTAACATTTGTAAGTTAAGGCTAGGGGGGGCATGACACTTTGGGCCCCTGTGACTCTGACTAGTAGGCCTGTTCGAAGATCAAATAAAGGATAGCAACATTTTACAAGCTGATTCTGAGCTAAGTACCATGATTTAGTAGACCTTGAAAAGCAGCTGGTAGTACTTAAAACACAAACAAACACACACACACACTGAAAAAGTTAATTCATAAATACTTTTGCCTCTTTTGAAACTTTTTAATGAAGACAGTTGGTGTGCAGACAAAGAGGACTAAACATAAGGTACTATTTATTTTGTGATTTACAGATGTTACAACCTGGCTCAAGTGGCCATAACAAAAAGGGGACACGTCATATGAACATTCAATAAAATAAGTTATCAAGTAATTAAAGTGCTGGGTGTGGATATCAGTGAAGGCACACAAGGGTTAGACAGACAAACATTCACGCTCCCATCCACACCTATGGGCAATTAACCTAAGCTGCATGTCTTTGGACTGTGGGAGGAAGCTAAGGAACCCGGAGAGAACATGCAAACTCCACACAGAAGGCCCGTCTAGCCCGGGACCTGGCCCCTCTTGCTGTGATGTGACAGTGCTAGCCACCACACCACCGTGCAGCCCACATGGATTTATTTTCACTGAAAATGAATTTCTTCATTGTTTTAATCAGATACACACAGACAACCACAACATAGTCTCCCTCCACTTTCTCTCTCGTAACACACAGACACACACACACACACACACACACACACACACACACACACACACACACACACACACACACACACACACACACACACTGATATGTGGACAGAATCGGCCTCTGAAGTGCTTCTGTGAGAAGAGGCCTCTGAAGTTCAAAAGGGCGTGTTTGTGTTGGGACAAAGAAAAGAGAGTGAGATAGAGAGAGCACGAGGGATGACAGAGAAGGGGGACTGACAGAAACTATTACAGTAATTCCCGTTGTCGCTGTGTGGAGTTATGCTCTCCATCATTCCTCTTGTATCTGCTCCCTCGCTCCTCTCTTCTGCGTCTCCCTGCCTGTCTGCAGCGTAGCCTGCCTATGTCTTTCTTGTTTGCTCTGCTTCTCGCTCCAGTGCCTGCTTACCTGTGTTATCTCTGCTTTTCTTGAATCCTGCATGTTTGAGTTTCACTTCAGACGGATGAGCTATTCTCTCCGCTGTCAATTCAGGCTGACTCATCAGTGCATTGGTTACAGTATAAGTTTCATCCAACCAGTCCAAAGTACACTCATTCATGCGACCAATTAATTATTCTGCCTTTGATACAGCGAAATAGCGAGTTAATTATATATTTTACTACCCTCATTTTATTATTTGCTTATTTAATCAACCAGTAATGCTTGATGATGAGTCTATTAAGTACTCCATGCTAACTCATCCGTCTTGTCACTTGGCCAGTTGTTGTTTTTTATCCATTCATAATGCTACTTAATGTTTCATTTACTGATTAATGCAACCATTCACTACATGACTCACTCATTCAAGGTTATTACATTTTTTATTGGTCCATCCAGTCAGTCAGATGAATATAAACTCAGATCTGGAGTCAATATGAGTATTCACTTTTCCACACAGTTCCTCATCTGTCTGTCTCGTCTTTCAATCAGGTAGTCAGATATCCATTTTCTCTGTCCCGCCATTGTCTCCATTTCTGGTTCGATGTGTTATTCACTCTCATTCTCTCTCCTCAGACACAGTCAAGAGAGAACAATACCTGCTGACCTCCCTCACAGCACAATCGGTGAGTTCAAGGGCCAACTGCATGTCAAGGCTCTTTTTTTTCCTTTTATCTTTACTATCGCTATTTATGCAGTGAGACTGGACAATGAGCCCATGCTTTACCATGCAACAGGACTGTGGTAGGTTGATGTCAAAGGTTAGCTGTTGGAATTCATTAGCGCAGAATTCATGTCTATGATTTTAATTGAGCTTTTAGCCCGTTTGGAGGAGAAAAAGCTCTCAGCGTATTGACACCTATCAAACTAAGGAATTTAATGTAAAATGCTTTAGTCGACGACTCACTTCATAATAGCATATAATCATCTAAAAGTACCATAGATTAATTTCCATTAAACCTTAGTCACAATATATATAGTATAACAACTTTAACAAAGAGGATTCTACGGCCTTTAAGAATACTGAGATGCCGAGGTAGTGGAAAGGATTTCTGCAATTTTATTTTATTTGTCTTGTTCTCCTTGTTGTATTTGATGTACAATTTAGCAGTCTTGTGTATGTCATGCTGAATTACAATTACTTTCCATTCTTAACAATTTAAAGAAGGTAGAATAAGAAAGTCGATACTGTAAAATGGATTTTGCAGAGTCAATTTGTGGAATTTTATACTGAAATTTCATGTACCAAATGTAATAGTAAGAGTCTGAAGCCTTACGTTTTGCGCCATCACAAAGCCGACAGCCATAATTAAGTCACAATGTCATCTTCATCAGATGCAAGGCTTTTGTCGTGCACACACCTGGATTTTTCAAAAAGAAACGTTCTTTCGCAGAAGTGGTTGGAGTGGAGCAGCTGTGATTGTGTTTATGCAGATCACAGTGCGTTTCTGGTATTTGTTTTGGCACGAAATTGCACTTACATTTCTGCCTGCACCGGAAGCCTCTTATCACAAACACAAAGAGTAATTGTGCGCCTTCAGTTGCCAAAAGCAGAACCACTGTTCAAAATAACAAAAACATATATATCGTCTTGTATGTTGCATTTTTTCACTTTGTGCAGGTTAACAGGTGTATCTAAGTCCAACTTTCAGTGGGTTAAAGCAGACTTGGTTCTCTTCATATTAATGAGTATTGTTTTCCACAGATGCTTTCCTTAGATCGAGTATGTGTAGCTATTAGATGCGCTCCGTCTAAAACCTCCAATTTGATAAATACCCTATTTTTAATTGGTCAAATCTATTACCTTCATGAAATAGTAATTACTTAAATATTAGAATCAGGAAAAATGTCAAGGGCTATAAAAACAGAAGATACACTTAGGTGCGTAAAACAATATGCCAGATAAAAACCACAAACATTATTTTTACGTTTGCATTTGAAAAAAGAGGTTGTCTAAGCAGCAGAAATCTGGGTACCGAAATTTTACCTTGCAACCCGAGCAATAAAAACTCAACTGTGTCACCCAACTGACTTTGCCACATGCGCCTGAAGTGGCGTCATGAAATTACCAATCAGGTAAAAAATGTATATATATATAGATGTACATTTTTTATTTTTATTTTTATCTATTTTTATTCTTATTTCTGTTCGATGTTTGTTTTGTTGTGTAGTATGTGTATTTATTGTCTGTGTCTGTGTAGTTGAGCTGCTGCAACACTCGAATTTCCCCCATGGGGATCAATAAAGGAATATAATAATAAGATGGACAGCGAATATAAAATTTTGCCTTTGTTTGCACCAAAGAGTTTGTTTTGTGTGTGCACAAGTCATGGCTAATTTTTATTCTAAGAGGAGAGTGTTTACCAGGCTGCAGTTTGATCACATTGAGAGTCAGACATGACAGAAACCCCCTAATCACTGGGACTAATGGGACTAACCCAGCCCGATTTGCTTCCTAGCCAGGCAAAGGCGCACAATAACACGTATAGACACACATTAACGAGCACACGCTTAATCACAAACGCACACACATACATGCACGCACACATCTACAGTATACACATACCCACATAGAGCTGCCATGGCCAAACATCTGTGGCTGTCCTCTGCCTACCATCAGGCTCATTCCAAAGCAATTTCACACAGCGATAAAACAGCCACACTGTCTGACAGCCAAAGGGGGGGAGAGAGGGAGAGAGAGGCAGTAAGTGTGTGTGTGTTTTTGTGTTTGTATGTGCTCTTGTGTATGCACGTGTGTGTGTGTGTGTGTGTTTGTGTGAACAGGCAGATGTGAGAAGATGAGGATAAGTTGGGCAATGAGGCCAGTGCTGCCTGGCAGATTAGCAGATCGTATGCCATTTTGGATGGGTATCTGAATGTAGATGTGTGTGTGTGTGTTTGTGTGTGTGTTGCTATAGCTCCATATGAGTTCTGTACCTTCAGTGTGAGGCCATTTTGTACAAAGTGAGAACATTTTAGTCTTTTTTCAATTTAACTGTCAGTAGCCCCACTTCGGTTCACTGATAATCGGGGACATTAAACATTTGTGTGTGTGCCTAAACATGTGTTTCCCTCTCAGTGTGAGCATAATAAAAGCACAGATGTCAAACTATTCAGACAATCAAAGTCTCCCTGCAGAAGATTATCTACTAAAAGCAAAACATAGAGTAACAATTATAACATGGTGGATATAAAACCAATGACATGGAGAAAGATACCCAAATGTGAAAGCACGTTTGGTAAA
Organism: Anoplopoma fimbria; assembly: GCF_027596085.1. NCBI lineage: Eukaryota > Metazoa > Chordata > Actinopteri > Perciformes > Anoplopomatidae > Anoplopoma > Anoplopoma fimbria. The sequence goes on along the minus strand of NC_072449.1, from coordinate 9,418,369 downwards.
GAGATGAAGCATAGAGGAGAATTGATTTCACTTAATATGAATCAAGTACATGATTTTCTTTTTATCTATTTGCAATAACCCTAACTCTTTGCTCCTCCCTTATCCAACACCTTCACTTTTCAGAACACCTTGTCCAGTACCATGATCCACAACAGTCTGACCCCTGCTGACCGCTTGACCCTGGGTGAGGTGAGGGTTTGGGGAGTAAGTGAACAGATCACAGAGGTAACCCTGACAACGGCTGCTACGACATACAAACTGGCAGCGAGGCTCAACAATGACACTAAGGTCAGTAAATGTAGTTATGGTACAATTTATTTATTTATCTAAATATCTATCTGTATTGAATTGTGATTTACTGTAGTATAGTGCAAGTTGAACTAGTTATAACACACAGTGCCTTCCTTCACCCAAGTTTTTAAAAAGGCTTTAAATTATGCTTGCTGCCATTGTGCAGCTTAATCATGATAATCGCAACTCAGCAGAACGTTGACCAACAATATCAATATAGGACATGGTCACGTGACCTGCAAATGCAATTTATGTCTATTTCTGTGCGCATATTCGCAAACAGAAACTGGATGGTATTTTTCAGTTTTTTTCCTTTTGTTTAGATGTTTTATTTAATGGACAAATCAAATCATACTGCAGCTTCAAAGCCGCAGGAAAACCATTTAAGAAAACAGATATTTTTTTATCCAGTTTCCAATTCACAGTCAATTGCCTCACAGCATTTGCTTAAAATCACCTTTTTTGGGGAGTTTTTTTTTTACAAAGTCTTATTCACTGATCATTAAGAACATAAATACTAGACTGAGGCACCCGCCAGCAGGGTTTGGAAACTTTGTTGGTAATGGAACACTATTAACTGATGTGTATACAAGCGCACAAATGCAGTTGCATCCCACAAATGCATTCATCCTCTCTTTTGCTCTAATAACCCCCGAATAAACATATTAATCACTGTCCAACATGCAAACAATCAGTGGCATTGCATTTAATAGTTCACTTTGAGCATTAATACGCTTAGCTCAGTGAACCGCTTTAATCATTACATACACAAGCCTTCACGTTGATTAAACCTTTCCCTGCCAGTCAAAAGCTGTCACTACAACAACCAAAAAAAAAAAAAAACAGCTCATGTCCACAACCCCCCCCTGCTGTACCGCACTTTTTCATCTGATAGCTATGATCAACTCTGCATTCCCCCTGACACTGTTGTTTTGTAATGAATACAGAGCTGAACACTTGACTCAGGACAGCGATTTTAAAGGCGCTCATGTAAAATGATTGTCATATCCTCTCGCCCGCTCCATCATCTGCTCCAACGGTTTAGCGGAAAAAATTGTGACGGAGAATCATGAGGAATTGTGTGCACAAGCCATAGGGCTGGTTGCAGTGCTTACAATGTGATTGATCATTTTTCCAGAGAACAATTTACAGTGGACACTGTGAGGAGACTTGCATATTGCCAGTTATTTTTATAGAGATCAGAGGGTCAAGGTCGATTACAACGTTCAGCTAGAGCTAGAAGATGACCTTTTAATCAAGGTTATTAAGCTAAAGGACACCTTATTTAATCACTACAAGGGTTTAGATCATTCAAGGAGAAACTGGAATAGAAGGGAGGGAGGGTATGAGGCTGTATTACAGTGTAACTTGAGGGGGAGGATGGGTGATATAGACATTTAGTACTACAAGAGGGTGAAGCAGAAGAAAACGGAAACCAAGGCCAAGTTTAAGAATAGCATGTGTTCCGTCTCCTCATTTGGCCTCTGATTAAATATTCCTGTCGAGGTTGTGTACTGTACTCAGTGCACTTATCGGAAGCATGAAAATGATAGCTACAGCAGCTCCATAAATAATCGTAGGTGAAAAAGCCCGGAAGCCTTTGATTTATACTGTTCTTGGAGAAGACGGACAGCGAGGAGCGAGAAGAGAGACGGCAAGAATTGCAGATGAAGAAAGTCAGAATGAAAGAGGGATTTTGTGCGTGTTTGTGTCTGTTTGTGTTAGTGTGTGTGTGTGTGTGTGCGGGATGCAAGGATGGGTCGAGAATAATGAAAAGTCATCCCATCTTTGAAAAGGAGAGAGGAAAGGAAGGACAGTCAGCGGTGACGAGAGAGAGAGAATGCATCACAAAAAACAGATGGAGAGAGGAACAGAGAGGTGAAAGAGATAAACAGGAAGAATGAAAGATGGGCGGAGGAAAGGAGGCAGGGCAGAGAGGATGGAAGAGAGAGGGAATGAGGATGACACAGTATGCGTATGGTAATAAGTGGTGTTTCAGTGCAAGACAATCCATTCATCTCCTTAAGTATTGTCTGATAGGGTAACGACTTGAAAGAAACAGTGAGCAGCTGGCGCTGTGTCATTTAAATACAGTGAGGTGGGAAAGCTATTTCTGTCTGGTACAGGCCGTTTTATTCTGAATCTTTAAAGGCCTATTCATGCTGTCGTTTACAATATATGATCACATGTACTAGCCCAGGCTTGTTAAACTTCACAGGGGACTCGTGTTTTTGAAATGACATGAAAAAAATGGGAATATTTTGCTTTAAATCAGATACAAGGTACAGGACAGGAGGAATGTAGTGTCCATTTTCACACGTGTCACATTTGGCAGACTTAACTTCTCAAGGGCAAGTTCCATTTATCTATGAATTATCTGTACTCGCGTTTGCTGTGCAGGGTTGCAGGGAGCTTAGCTTATGTAGAATGCATTGGGCGGGAGCAGACTACGACCTGTGCAAGCCACAAGTCTATTATAGGCGAAAGAGTGTAGACAGGCAATTATTCACACTCACGTTCACACCTGTGTCAGGATGTTTTATGCTTCTCTTGCACATACATTTTCTACATACATTACTTAAACAAAGCCTTTACAACAGAATAAAATCAGCTAATGGGAATAAAACCGAGTGAGATAGGAGGTCAAGAAGCCATAGGTATATATATATATATATATATATATATATATATATATATATATATAGATATATATATATATATATATATATATATATATATAGACCTATACCTATATATATATATATATATATATATATATATATATATATATATAAAGAAAAAAATATTTCCCAGCTTAAGATAAGGCTGGACAATTAATTAGGTTTGTTGCTATTTTTAAATGGTCACAATAGAAATAGAAGGTTATTCTAGGGTGAGCACTATTGATTTTTGAACACAGAATATCAATACAAAGAATTTAAGGAAATGACAGACATAAAATGAACAAAAGATTCCAGCAAACAATCAGCTGACACTCATTATGATACTTTAAAAGTAAAAAAAAAAGATATGTATTACAGACAGAAGAGAAGAAATTAGACCAAAAATAAATTAAGACATCATGAAGGCATTGTGTTGTTCTTTTTTCAAGTGTTCGTAAAAGATAGCATGATGTGTAATGAATGCTCTTCCATAACTGTGGAATATGCTTTTTGAGGAAATGTTGGCAATGTCTGGTTTAACAACAACATGTATAATTAAATAAACTATATTTACCTTTCTTATTGTGTCCATAGGAGCTGACAATATATGCTCCCACAGCGCCTGTTCGTGTGGATGAGCCTTTTACCATCACATGGATGACCACCGTCTAATCAACAGAGTTCAGTTTCTATGTTTTTCTAGATAATTAATATACCTGGTCCATTGCCATAAATTATGACGATAAGTAAATGCAATGCCTTTTGAACATGAAATCACCTACATTTACTCTCATTGATGAGCCTTTTTTTATTACCATTAAAAAATTGAGTACATGCAGAAATAATACCAAAACATTACAAGGTTTTACAACAAATTACTGTTTTGTGTCTCATTGTCCTCAGTACAGTGCAAGTATAATGTCAAATAACATTAAAGGTTCCTCATAGAATGCTTGACCTCTAGCAGATGCGATACACAGTCCTGCTAATGGTTTCACAATGTGCCAAGAAAAGTCGGACTGCGCCCAACGAAGGCAGGACAGACGCTTGCAAGCCAGTAAGCATGCACGTAAATAGGATTATAAACATTCGACTTGCAAACACTTTATGATGAAGGAAATGTGTTCAACACAACACACAACTTTTATTTGTTTACAAAAAACTCACCAGGGCCCTTTATATCTCCATAATTTGATAGAAAATAGTACCAAAACCAGCGGTGCTAACTGTTTCTTGCACATGTGCACATACATGCTAATAATTCTTGGGGTGTGTAACTTGAATGTAAGTTTGCTAAGCTAAAACAATTTATAAATAAAAACCATTCAAAGCATTCAAAGCGCAGCTTTTTGGGGATAATGGTTTAAAATTATATTAATAGATATTTAAGTCATTGTTGCTTGTAAAATGTGTGAATTGTTTATTTGGTTTTCTTCAAATGATTAGCTTCATCAATTTAAACATTTAAATCCTAACCTGCATGTTACATGTTATCTTTTTGTGCTTATTCTATGTGACTAAATGCAGTTCTTTTTAATGATGGACAGGGGAATATATGGATATATATGATCTAATATCAGTTATTGTCACTTCATCCATTTAATAGAGCAGGAAAGACATGTTAACCTGATTTGTGTCCACAACACATGAAGAGTGAGTCATTTCTTAAACAATTTTTGGCCCTTATTACACCAAACAGAAACATCAGTAGGGCAACAAACTGCTGTGCAAAATAAATGAACCGGTGTTTACAATAAAATGACAGACAGTCGAGAACAACAGAGAGTTAATGACCAGTGGAAGGAAACACATGAAACATCTCGACAAGTCTGCTTTTGATTGCCGTGGTTGGAAATGCTTAGATTCAAGAGATGCGTGATGCTATGATTGATTCCCTGCAGCACTCTAGTCACCAACAGAGTAACAATGACTGAAGTGGAACTATTATATGCAGCTTGAATTGCCATGTTTCAGTATGCATGGGCACCTGCGTGATCCCACAGTTGCACTTATGAATGCAGCAGTATAGGTATGGGTGTGCCAGGAACTAGACACTAATTATAGCTCTCACCTGCGGCGCGCTGTCTACCTGTGCTTTGCCTCGTCCCATTACTTCCCCATATAATGATACAGTCATCCATTATTCAGCCTGCAGTAAACATAATGATATCAATTTAGCCATGGGCACCTCAAATTGATTTCAACTCTAATCGCCACTGCTTGGGTAATAACGTACAAAGGGGTTCACTGCTGAATTGGTGGACGTGGGTCTGTGTGTCTCTTTGTGTTTCTGTGATTCTTGTGCAAAAAGTTTTAGATTTTAGATGATTCTTTCCACCCTGTGTCTTCAGGTACTGTGTGATTTTAAAGAGAAAAGTCTCTTTTTCGAAAGTCAAAACAGAGACAAAGCCAGCCACCCACGAGTGCCAGCAGGTGTAATCGAGCAGGTGATCAGTCTAGTTATTCTTCCTGGATTCAGACAAAGTCATAACACTGGCGGGGTAAGAAATCCAAGAAAAGAGAGGAAAGAAAACTATGAAACAATCTTTTTATCTGTTCTTCCACATTCGTACACTGGTGGATACGGATTTTATAAATTGTTTAAAAAACATCTTGCATCTTAATAATGAATGCCCCCTGACATCATCATCATCAGAGTTTGATTTATCGTTTTTTCCTGCCAAAAACAAACCTCGACACACTACACCCAGAGGGAGTCAAATTTGTCTCTCTTCTTAGACATTTTGGTGATTTCACATCTACTTGTCCTTGGATGTGTTTTGGCTGAAACGTGCAGTCTGTACAGTATCACAAAATTGACCTCCCTCAGTTGTATAATTGGTATCCCGTATCTAGAAAACACAGGACCTATATATCTTATCCATATAATTTCTAAATTATTCTATGTCATACATAAAAAAAAAGTTCCCTTTTTCCAACACAATGAAAAATTATCTAGCCAACACTTTTTCCCAGACAGTCTCATTTATATCTCATTGTCCACAGATCAATGTGTTTTTCACTGACTTTCTGAAAGAGAACGTCATGCTTTTAAATGAGCCGCAGTAACAATGTGTCTTTGTTACTGGGGTGACTGACAGATACAAGTGTGTCACAGATGAAGGGGGAAACAAAAAGATAAAACAACATGCGAGAAAGTAGGAAAACACTTTGACAACTTCAAAGACTGTCAGATGTGACGGGTCCGTGTGTGGGTGTGTGTGTGTGTGTGTGTGTGAACATTTGTTAATGTGTTTATATACTTTTGTATGCTTGTGCATATTAGTGTGTATGAATTATTAGTTGTCTTTGTGCATGTAACCTGAAATGTCAAGAGCCTTAAGTCAACTTTATAAATATTAGCTGAGATGATTAAGCATCGGGTGATGGTTACAGGCTAATGTAACTCTCAATTTGTCATCAAGTGCATTCAACAGTAACAGTGCATCCACCTGCATTAATTCTAATTTATTCGTATTTCAAAAGAGACAAGATGCATCTTAAAATTAAGAGTCATTAGACTGTGGAAAGAAATGTAAATAATACAGACTCTTCTCTCATGAATTCCTAACTTCTCCCTTCCCTGACACACAGTATATACAGGTAAGAAATAAATCAAGGAATTGCAGAGTATACAAATCTAGTCAAATCAAATTTTCTCTATTTCTTTGGACTCTTACATACTCCTTTCACACATCGTTTTATGTAACCCTGTCCAATTGTTAGCATAGCAATTGTGCCGACATCCCAGTAGCACCCTACCTGACCACATCCTCACAACCATTTTCACCAGTTGACACACTCCCACGCTCTCACTCACACATGACACACAGGCTGAAAATCTCACCTGTTAGTCATGGGCTATTTCATTTGTGTCGACTCTAGGCTTGAGCTATGCAATTTTCCTTTCACCTTCACTAATCTGCCGCTCATTTGGAGCGGTCATGCACACTGACAAGACAGACATATCTGCCCACTGGGAGGATTATGTGCTAATTATGTTGACTGCATTAAAGGTGGCTCCTGACCAAGGACATAATGTAAATCTACCTTAGATGATAAATGAATCAGAAATAATAAGAAAACCTTAGAAGAGGCAATTCAAAGAGAAATTCTCCCTCCTTCGACAGCTGGGGGCGGCAAAATGCACCAAAAGGTGAAAAAGAAAAAAAACACACTTTCAAAGAAATCTAAAATTGTTCACTTATTTTGTATTTTGCACCCTCTTTACTGATTCATGTCTGCTATTTCTTAACATTGTCATCCCATTCTTTCATTTCATCCTTATTTGTCAGCATGCCCTCAAAGTAAATAGGATGTGATTTTTTTGTCTCTACCTCTGAAATGCCACTTTCTCTTGTGTTGAAATATTCTAGTTGAATATCTTGAACAGAAATTATAAGTTGATGACAGAATAACAACGCCTGCATCTGTTTTTGTTCGCACTTTTCCACTCCACTGCTTGATTTGAGGCTAGTTGAAGCACATTGAGATTAATGATATTTCACATGGGCAGGCTGCTAGCGGGTTGGGATAGTATCATACATAAATTATTGACATTAACAAGCCAACACAACACTGATAATATGATTGACTGTATACACTGAGAGCAACAATGCAGAGAAAATTGTGCATCAGATGTAGTCAATTAACAACATGACAGTGAATATCTGAGGGGAACTTTTAAGACAAAAGGCTGATATAAAGGTATGACAGCTTTCATTCAGATCAGCATCAGCAAAAGCAAAAGCAAGGGCCAAATCAACAGAGATAAATCTGCAGCGAGCAATAGGCAGCCGTTTTCTTTCAGTGTGAATGACTGTCATTAATAAATGCCATTAAAACACATCTGTCGACACTTGCGCTACCCCTTCAGGTGGCATGGCAATCATAATTGCCCAAATCACCATCATCATCATGATCATCACTGTCATCACTCTTAAAACGCCTCAGTCAAGAATAGAACCGTGACTTCCCTCACATGGAAAAGACAAAGGTCAAAGAAAATTGCTTGAATAAAGTTGTACAAAATGTTGATTAGCACTGTGGTTAAAAGGGAATTTGTGTTGTGTTTGGTAAAATTCGTACATCACATTTCCTGTGTCTTTGACCTTGTTTTATCTTGCTTCCTAATACATGCTTTTAACTGACTGACTTGCTGAACGTGAGTAATTCTGGCTTGAACTGACTGGTGGGTCAACAAGAGACCAACTGTTTCTGTTTGCTTCAAAATGACTTGCAAACCAATTAGGCACAAAGCTGACAATAAGCCATAAGTGGTGATGGATCTGATTTTTTCCTTGTTTTTTGCCTTGCTGAAAAGGAGGGTGAAACTGCAATGCTACTTAGGAGTCTGCAAATTGAGAAATAAAATATATTTTTTGCTGGTTAAAGCACTGAGGGGGAAAAAATACATTTCTTTCTGGCATACGACAGATTGAGGATTAAGCACCGAAGGGTGGCCACACGCACACATCTTCACAAAAAATCACATCAAATGGCACAACGGCACACCCACGCACTTACACACTCGCACAAGCATTCCTTACAAATCAAATCAAAAACAGGGCACGCACAGAGGAAGAACGATTCGCCAATTGGCCAGACCATCCAGGCAGAAAAGGATTTAAATATCACTGGAAATGGGGCCAGTGTGATTGCATCACTTCCGGTTCAGCGGAGCTAGTCAAATGCCTCTGGTGGCCAAGCAATTCAATACTCCAGATAGCATGTGTAATGTCAAACTGAGGATTCATATCAAGTTAGCCCAATAGTGTCATTGAGGATATATGCAATTAAACCAAACACATTCTGCCCTTTAGTGCTTAGACTGTACCAAAACACTAGCTTCATTGCATATGAAATATATAAAGAGTCAAACTTTATTATGTCTGAGCTTGCTTCATCTGAATGTGAGAGAGAACATGTGACAGCTGCTCCCTGTAGCTGTCAGCTGCTAAAATGGGGACAAGAAAAAAAGAAGACCAATAAACAAATGCATAATCCCTGCTAATTATGTGCTCGGGGAGGGCGGTGAAATCTCTCTGTTTGTTCTGAGTTCGCCTCCAATTATTTATTTATTTTCTCCCCCTTTTAGTCACAGCACCACAATAGAAACAAGGGGGGCTGAAGCATCCACCACTAGCTTCACCGCAGATTACAATCACCCCCAGAAAATGACACATTCATGATTCATTCACACACTTCACACACTTGTGTGTGGGCTCGGGCTCGTTTGTGGGAAATACATGTTATATTTTCGGCACAATTCAGAAAGTGTAGCAAAAGGCTGACAGTCGTGATGTATTGTAGTAATTGCAAAGCTAAAACTCGAAAGTGTTTTATTTAGTTTTGTGGATGAATGTTGCCATGACAGCACCGATTAGGCCTGACATTTATAAAGGACACACTGGGATTGCTCTCCTCTATTTCTAGTCCATACATGCGAAGTATACCTGAATTTATATTTGCAATTACAGGCTAAATTGGTAAGTGTGAACATTGATCCTTATTTGCTCAACTTGTTACTCTACCAGAGACAATCAATCTACAGGAGGCACTGATGTTACCACCTAAGTTTAACAGCTCTTTAACCTTCCACAAAGCCAGTGACACTGAAAAAGAGACAAATAGGACAGAAAGACGGAAATGACTTTTCATGTAAAAAAACAAGTATGTCATTATTTTTCATACATGCAGGAAATGATGCAGAACAAAATTGATTAGTTAGATTTTGTAATGCTAAAAGCCAATGTTACGTATTTAACATCAGTGCACCTGTGAAAGAGTAATAAAGTACTCATGATATAATTGAAACATCAACACTATAGTGGTTAATATACCGTAAAAGATTACAAATTCAAACCCAATACGACCACCTTCGAATGTAACAAAAGATGAGCTCCTGGGATGCACAAAGAGCCGACTGTTTACCAACTTTGGCATCAGAGAGGATATTTCCTTTTTATTTACATTCCCCCCAAAAAATGTACAAAAGAAAGGCTGTCACTTACAGCAAAAAGCTTTAAAAATCATCTAACTCTACCTGAACGTTATCTAGCCCTGACTGAGGATCGGTTCTGAACTGCCCTGGGGGCTGATTTGAGTGGCTGTCACTGGTGTTATGACATTAGCATGAGACTCAGTAGCTAAGTCTAACACAGCTAAGTAAGTTGAGGAGCTTGACAGATGACTCATGGGGATTCCCAGCAGTGTGCAGTGTTCCTCAACCATCTACAGTAAAAAAAAACATTTAAAAAACATCAATTCATTTACAATATTGATATGTTAAGTATGTCAAGTGGTTGTCCTCGTTAGTTCCCTTATGGTTTGAGCTGCAGTGCTGAGGCATTAGTTTGAGTCAGCAAGCTGAAATTGACTTGTTGAGGATTTCCAGTGTTGTGGAGTGGGCGATTCATCACCCATATAATGCCAGACCTCGACAGCATTTTAAATACAGAACAAGTCACTTTACACCTGTAATTCCATCACATTAAACCGAAAACATAATGGAAATAAACCACAGCAAGCTATACTCTCTGACTGTTACACTGCATGGCCCTCATCTTGTACTTTGTCACTTAATAAATATTATATTATAATTGATTCAGTTAATTGTTATTCGAAAATTTCAGCAGTTATGCATATAAAGATTTTTTTAAAGAAAAATAAACTGAACAGTAGCCTTTGTGTAAATATGAGCTTTTCATGAAAACAGCTGATGATAGCAAATTTGAGAGTTCCCTGGAAGGACAGATTACCATCACAGAACAATAGAGCCGATGATGACAAATTGAGAGTGATCACTGTGAGTGGATGGGGGGGGGATGAGAAATGAGAGTACAGAAAGGGACGGCGAGGGATGGGGAGCACTGACATACCGAGGGAGCGGGTCAGGGAGAATAAAGGATGGTGGATGAGAGTCAGGAATATACTGAGTAGCAGGGATGGATGGAGGGAAACAGAGAGGAGGGGAGCGTCCTCTTGGTAGAATAGTTCTGATTGAGGTCAGTTTTCCCACCAGATGAGACTCCACTTTAATCACCCTCTGTCAGTCTCATCGGCATGGAGGGGCTGGCCTCATCAGGGAGAGAGGAGAGTTGCTGCTCGGCGAGGGAGACATATCGACGAGAGAAATAAAATAAAAAAATTACGACGAGAGAGACACATACAAAATGTGAATGGGATGTGCTGAATAAGACAGTAGGGGTGGCAGATTTACAATGAGAGGAATGGAAAGCAAAGGACGAAGTGACAAAGAGAAATAAATGCATATGCTGCATGAGATGCAGAGTTGTTCAGAGTACAAAAAAAATACAAACTTTTCAAGGAATTGACTTATACAGCTCCGGCATTAGAAATAGTAAGGCATTTCACTCAAAATGAAAGAAAAAAAGAGAAATGAATGAAGCCAGCGATACACAATGAAAAGACTTATAGTTTGTGTAAGCAAGAGGAATAAGATTAAGAGAAGGAGAAAAGGAGAGACTAGCTGGGAGGAATACTGAGAGGCAGAGACTGTTTTAGTTTAAACCCAAGTAGTACTACTGCAGATAACTATCCTCATCAAAGTGCAGCTATGCACCACCATTGCTAGGACTGAACACTACACTAAATATTTTAAGATAGTTGTACTTTATTTAAGTATACGTATTAAATACTTCTGCCACAGATTAGACCACGCGTAAATTAAAGTCCACCGTGACCGACACAACATTCAAGGTAATGCTGCTTACATACTCTAGCATCACTGATAGACCTGTAGACCACTACCTCCTGACCGGAACCTGCCCAGAACTAACCTAACTAGCTGGTGAACAAAGTGAAACATTTTGGAACTGAAGACCAAGATACTTCTCTCAGGTGGTAGTGGAAAACAAAATAGAGCTAAAGAAAGTGAATGTAATTAGTCATATACTCCAAATAATCCCAAATGTTCCACATATAAAGTTCATAAAGTGAAATATGGTAGGTCAAGGTTAAACAACTAATGCATCATTTTTGGAATAAAAGTGATGCAACTTTTTTTTTTTTTTACAGGGTGGTATTGTTAATTTTGCTTCAGTAAAGGACCTGAAAACAACGTCCATCATCCTAATGTACTGGGAGTTAAAGCCATGTGAGCACAACTGTTAGGGAGCATGTCATGATATTCTCTAATGATCAGTAGTTAGACATTATAATCAAAGCAAAGCAAACTTTATTGATATTTCATGTATTTAGAGTGACCAAATTGAGCTCCCCAAAAAGAAACATTCGTCGCCCCATTTTAGTTAATAAGTAAAACAAAGAATGTTTCTACGAATGTTATCATGGCATGAACCCATTAAACATTATGCTACTTCTGTAGTACAAATGATATCCTAACTGCACATAAACTGTGACTGCAACCAATCTCTGACAGCTTTATCAAAGACAGTTTGGTGAATTTCTTTCTGCTCTGGAATAAGTATTCATTCCATGACATTTAGGCAAAGGGAACCCCCACCGCATTCATACAAAATTGTCCGAGTAAAAGCCCACCGACTGAAAATGGAGATAGGCAAACAGAGAGAGAGATAAGAGAGAGTGAGAGAGACATAGATGAGAAGATTCTGGTTTCAGCATGAGGTCTCCCATCTGTCTGCAGCCAGAGTGACACCTACTTAGCTTTGATTCAAAATTGCACGCTGAGATTTAACAGGCAGCACTCGATTTGAACAAAGGCTTTATCATATCAAAAAAAAATTGTTGGGCACTGTAATTGTTAGCAAATGCTACGTAATGGGTGCATTTGCTGCCCAAGTGAGTACTTTCGACAGAAGGACGGCGTATGTGGTGTTGATTATATATTAACTACACAGTCTACAACTACAGTGTGGTTCATAGGTGTGTTTTTTAATAGTTTTTGAACCAATATGAAGGCCTGCAGCACATCAGGCGTTGGCTACACATAGACTGGTAGATTTGCAAATAACAAAAAAGGTTTCAAGATTAGTAAAGCTGTTCATGCCAAATTCTTACCCTACCTTTGTATGGTTAGCAATAGTAACAACAGACAATTTGTCCCACTTTTTGGATGGCAGTAATGAAAATTAGTCAACAATTAAATAGAAAGTAGGATGAAGGCTCTACAGGATGTTATTTTTCCTTGGCAAATATGTTTTTTTCTGAATGATGTACAGATTTGTAGGTCAGCTATATTAAATTGCTTGAAAATGGTTCATATAGCTGCTGTAAATGGGACGCCCCTAGGTTTGGGCTGAGCTCCTGGTCTGTTACTGGTCAGGTGTACCAGTTATATAGCCTAAAAGTAGAACTGCAAGTCTAATGAATAAAACATTAATATGACGGCAAAGTTGATATTGACCATTGCAGAGACACAGGGTTGCATGTGGCCTTGTTCAGGGATTGGAAGCCATCTTGGGTTCTCATCCTTGTCTCTATACCAGGGACTCTCACCAGATGGCAGGGGCACATACACGGTGGCACATGGGGGGAGAAAAATGAACCGGAACCTCCAGCATCATGCCCTCCCTGTGAAGCTCATGCTTGGCTAGAAGCGGATTGTGACTTGCCATGAGTCATGGAGGTATGTGGCTCTCTGCTGCTCTCACCAACAGCAGAATAGCAGAGACAAGAGGACATTCACTTCACACAAATAATCACCGCTAGCAAGCTCGTGGTGGCCCTTCCTCCTTATCGCATGTTTGTGTACATTACATAAGACAGCTTTGCCTTCAGTGCTATTCTTGGAATTGAACCCCAGCAGGATCTGTTGTCCTATACCTCCATACCCTCCAACAGGCAGTCTAATAACATTCTCATCACTTAAAGCCCCTCTGTCTCAGCTCCTGATGAAAGTAATAGCCGCAGTAACCAAGAGGGGGATGATGACCAAATCCTTCCTAAATGCTGCCGCGACGTCACGGTACAGCAAACTAGAACAAGTGCTCGTTGTGGTTCAAGAACACAAACTTTGTGAACCTTGTTGAAGAGGTCGCACATTCAGCTAATGAGAATTGTTTCGTCATTTTGTTTCAGCTGACCTTGATTCGCTGTCTTTTCATCATACAGCGTGCAACTGTTTAAGGGGATGTTGTTGTTATTACTATAATGGTAAAACTAGCAGCTAATTGTAACTTAATAAACACCAAAATATAAAATAATGAAAAAGTAAATAAATTATCCTTCTACAGAGTCCTATAGAATGTGGATGTTTGACTGGCCACTGAACAATTGGTTTGAGTTTATTGAGTTTTGTGGGTTTGACCTTAAGACAAAGGACATCCTTGTATGTTTATGGACAGCTGTGTGCATGTGGATGTTTATGCGATTTCATGCATGGTTGGTAATGCCTATGGAACATGGCTATGTTTCTATTCATAGCTGTGTGTGTCCATGTGTCATTATTTATTAAGTTAACCATTTAACCATTGAGTTTGTTTAGCCCAACGAGACATCTTGAATACAGAATTTTCAAATAAAATTCATATGCTTTCCATGTGTGTGCAGATGTATTTAGTGTGAGCGTGCTCTTGCATGTAAATGTAAGTGTGTGTGTGTGCGCCCTGTGTGTGACCCTGGTTTAACCTTGGGGCTGGTGTCATCCAAGAGATAGATCGGTTTTGGAGGAATTGCAGGCCCCGCAGACACATTAAGGGAGTGCAGCTTCACTGAAGGATTACTCTGCACAGCAGGAGCCTGCCTTTAAATGTGTTAGCATAATGCTGGAGACAGCCAGGGAGAGAGAAAGGAGGCAAAAGAAGGGCAGAGAAACGGAGAGAAAGAACCAGAGAGAGGGACAAAGAGAGTGAGAGACTTAAAGGAACGGAAAAGGAGAAGAGAACAATACTGATACTACTAATACTAAACTTGTAATACTAATGATATTGAATATAATCTTGTCCACATGGGGGATAAAATCATACATCACACCATATTACACAAATAAAGAAAAGTAATTTGGGTAATAATTGTATGAGCCTACTTCAGAGCTCTTGTCTAAACAATAAAGCTTTAGCCTATAATTCTCTCATAATTACCTTAAGGAGAAAATTACATGCTATGTTCATTCTTGCTCTCTTTTAAGTCCCCCTCATGGTTTTTATAGAATAATATTCAGTTTGTACTGTGATAATGTGTTAAAAAAAGAAGTCTTTATACCTAAACCACCAGAGTTTTTAAAATGACTCATATACGCATTCTCTGCTCCTCCATGGTTAAGGTATGGTTATGTCTAGGCAATTAGTTGTTTAAGCATAGGGGAAGATATAAATATAGTGGAATTATGGAAATCGCTTGTTTTTTAATGGTAATCGCTTGTCAAAATCAACAATTGAAAAGCAGTTAGAAAACTTTCTTTGTTAACTGTCCTATGTCCTTGTGTACAATCCCTATGGAACAGTGTTTTAATGGAAGTATAATGAGTATTTTCTGTTTTACAATTTGGCACAACTGTCAAATTCCCAACATTAAAGCCTTTTTCCCATTGCTTACTTTTCTGATGTTAATATAACTCATCATGTTTTTTTTACCATCCGCGCAACATTCTTGATGGGTGTTAGGAGAAATGAAGCGTGGGAATATAGTGAACTCTGTTCATATTTTTGAGACTGAGCGAATGGTGTGAATGGTGTGTTGCTTTATGGAGCATTCATTAGCTTATGTGTGAAGAACCGTTGCTGGAGGGTACGTATTAATGTTGATGTGACAAAAAGTATGAGCATATGTTGCTGCACTGTCTAAATCTAAATGAGACACAGTTGTGTGTAGATGATGGAAACCTCATTGGCAACAGGGCGGAAAACTGAAAAATGTATGTGACGCAGAAGGTAATTGTTAAAGGGAAGGTGAACAGCTAAAGCAAATACACACACACACACACACACACACACACACACACACACACACACACACACACACACACACACACACACACACACACACACACACACACACACAGACATATATACATATAGTATGGGCTTCTTCTTGTTCTATTAATTCTTTGCAAAAATTATCAATATCATGCAAAATGCAGAAAATGACTGTGATCTTGTCTGGCAGACACATCCTCCCTTGTGCTTAGGTAGGCAGTCTGAATCCAGAGCAGGAAAGCCAGACACCACCACTATCAATAAAAAAAATACTTTATAAAGATATAATAACTGATTGTAAATAAGTTTGAATTGGTTATTGCTGAAAAAAAGTCAGACCATAAATCATTTCAAAAACGGAGTTAGCCTTCCTGAAAATCTTAAATTAATAATAACATGAATTTAGAATGCAAACAAAATTATTCACGGGAATATAATTGAAGCATGATTCCGTTTGATCATGTACAATAGATCCGTCTTGTGTTTCGGAGATGCTACCAACCGGGGAAAACATTGAACTTTATATCAAAACCTATGCTACTGGGCTGAGATTAACCCTTTGCATCAAGTATAAACCCATCTTAAGTTTGAACAAGTACATAGTTACATAAAATAAAAAAGATAAATTACTGAATTCATCTATCATCTATCTGATACAGTAAAAAATAATTGTTGTAATCATGTCTTTTAAGTGAACATCCACAATGTCATTTAACATTAGGCAGAAGCCTTATAGAGCCAGACACAAAGCTCTAGCAGTGTAATATGTGTTGTTGATTGAAACACAGTTTTTTTTATTTTTTTTTTATACATGCCTGTCACAGCAGCTTATAGAAAAATGGTTTGGTCTCTCACACACAGATACACAAACATGCACTTGGCCTGTAAGCTTTTGAGTGAGTGCTGTCCAAGGTGCTGAGAGTTAAGCTCCTCTTGGCGTTGGCTGTATCACTGAGGCTGCCACTGGCCATGGTGCTGAAGTGGCAAGGTGTGCTTATGTGCCCCTGTTTGTGTGTGTATGCGTTTGTGTGTGTGTGTGTGTGTGTGTGTGTGTGTGTGTGTGTGTGTGTGTGTGTGTGTGTGTGTGTGTGTGTGTGTGTGTGTGTGTGTGTAGTGTGTGTGTGTGTGTGTGTGTGGTGTGTTCAAACCAAAGCTTTTGTAACAGGTATGTGCCTTTCCAGTGAGGTGGTGATTTCAGGTCTCAACTGCCTGTTTTTAGCACTGCCAATCCTAAACGGTTTCCTACTCAAAGAGACTCGGACTAGAAAGAGAATATTCCTTTAGAGACAATTACTTTTTCAACATATTCACGAAGCCACTTGACGTTCCAAAAAAAAAAAATCCATATATATGTCATATGTCCCCTTACCGGGGCCTCAGTGGTACTGCAAGTCACCTGTTTAAATGGCACAAAAGCCGAAAGACAGACACCTGGTGGAGAGAGAGAACGGCACAAGATGTCCTCTGACACCTTGACCCTTGGAATCTCTATCCTTTCATCTGCCTCTCCCCATCCCATCCACCCCACTCCATCATCATTTAGGCTTCACTCATGTGTTTGACAGCAAATCAGGATAAATGACAGACATCGACCGTTCACCCACTTTCCTGTGGCCTCCTATAGTAATCTCAAGCTGGTGGAGGGAGGAAAGAAAATCAAAGATGCACATCTGAATAATATAATATGCTAGAGAAGCAGTGCAAGAAACAGTTGGGAGTAAATTCGGAGACATGATTGACAGAGGGAGGGGAAAGATGGAAACAGAGTAGAAGGTTTAGTAAGTTGAAACATAGAGACAAACACAAGGAAGAACAGAGGGTAAACAGAAAAAGGAAAGGAGGATGGAAATAGAGATAAGAAGAAAAGTGGGAGAGGAATGGGGAGGAGACGTGGCAGATAAAGCAAAGGCGGAACACAGAGTTGAAAATGGAGTGTAAAGAAACAAGATAAATGGAAGGTATAAGGGCAAGCAGGAGAAAGTAAGAGTAATAGTGGAAGTGGAAAGCAGAGGTGGAGGCAGAGAATCTAAGAGGCAAACAATTCTGTTCCACTTTTGGCAACAAGACTGCAGAGCAGCGAACGAACAGAGGACAACATTGACATTCCCTTCTTAAGTCTGCCATGTTCTTTTCTTTTCTCAGTGAAGCTTGTTGTCATTCTTGATGTGCCATGCCTTCTTTGTGTTTTTTTCTGTTGTTGGTGGCTTTTCAATCACACCTATTTCAATACTCTACTACTCACTCTCGCATTTGTTATCTCGCAAGCTGTCTTTGGACCTCGCTGACTCCACATCTCTTCTCTCCTTCTAAGTGTGTCTTCTCTATCGTCATCATCCAACGCATTCCTACTCCTCACATGCAGTGTTTTGTCTGGCAGCTGCATAGTTATGACTAAAATTATGGATCTCTATTTATTTAGTGTGTCTGTATACTGTTTAAGCAGTGTTTTGATGAACTCAGTGTGGGTGTCAAAGAGGGAAAGAACATTGGAGAGTGTGATTGTGTCAGGAATTTCCTTGACTTGTGAGATCAAGGGTAACCTAAAGGGGGAAATGATGTTGCCACTAAAGCCACTAGAAGGCACTGTACTCTGGGAAAGCTAGCGGGACGTAAAGAGCGAAGCAGGAAGTGAAATCTTTCTTTTCGAGCGACTAACCTGTGGCCCACTGTACCGAAACAAAATCATGTTTATTTTCTTTGTGTAGTGCTGTATGGGATTGGTTGCCACATGTGCACTTGAGCTAGCACAAAAATAACATTTAGTGAGTATCTTTATTGCACTCCAAATGTATTTCAGAGTTTCCTGTGTGGTATTGTTTTTTTGGTTTTTTTATGAACAGAGGAGCAATCAATACAGTTATGTATGCACTATTTGTTGCTCTAAATGTATGCACTAGATTGATGCACTGTTTGTACTGAGCTACACAGCAAATTCAGTAAGCTTGGTATTCAAGTCCCTTTATCGATTGATGCACTTCATAGGTTAGTGACGAGCTTATATTGACAAGCTGTCATGCTGGATATTACTTTTCTATTTTAGTCTCTATTAGTCAGAGGCGTTACTATGATTTCTTATAGACTTATTTTAACATCTATAACAAGTTATTTACGACTTATTTTTACTTATTTTTGTCTTTGTTTTCAATAACTTGTTTCATATTTTTATTTAAATTTTACTTTTTACACTTTATTTACCTTACTCTTATTCCTATTCTATCGTAGTTTGCACTGGTGTCAGTATTAGTTATTTTACACTTAATAATTGTTATTCTATTGTTCAAATATGTTTATATTTTTATTCCATTTCTTTTGTTATTCTTCTGTTGTAATCTTTGATAATACCCTGGCACAGGAGCTATTTTATCTTATCATATCTTATCTTCTCTCAACTAATCTTATCTTATCTGATCCATCCAGCAGAAATCAGCATATAACAGGGCTAAATAGAGTACCTAAATCAACTATTTAAAGTTAAAATAAGGATTTCAACCTTTAAAGGAGTAGCCTGAATGAGAAAATCGTGTTAAACGTAGGGAGTTCTCCCCAAACGGTAATGTTTATTATTGCATATGTTTAGTGTGTTTTATGTGCATTTCTAAGAAAATGTTATTGAGTTGAAGTGCAGTGTACACTTGATTATGTTTTCTGCTATTGTAGAGCTGAATAAAGCCTATATAGATGATGACAACTCCGATTACAGAGCAATAGAAGAGCTGAGGACTGAACAGCAGATGATGAAGAGAGCTTCTGTCAATAAGATGTTTTACACAAGTGACCCCTGTAATCTAAGATGCGTCTGGACCAAGTGTTTTATTCTGAGCCTGTAACACAACCGTCAGCTTTCTTTTTTCTGCTTTGTTTTATATTCTGTGTTTTCTGAAGAACAACTTCTGGAAGTCTGCAAGTCTCCTTACGTCCTGTTTCAAATCATCACGCCTTTCATTAAATTAAGAGTTAGAAATCTTTGATGTGTTGATTCTTATGCTAAAATATGAGAAAAGAGAGACTGAAAAGGACCAGAGGGGATGTAGATTGAGGGGACATCACGCTGAATAATGCAATAACAAGCCGTAAGCAACTTGTTGTCATTATCTATTTATTTATTTTCCTGAAAGAGCTGTGCATCCATTCCTCTTCTCAGGCAATTACTTTTAATTGGATAACCTTTTCATTTGTGGGAGAACACTATTTTTAACTTAGAAAGCGCAAGGTGTTCAAGCGCCATGCTTTCCCTCAGGAATAGCTCACTACACAGATAGGTAGACTGAAAAAGGGAGTCTCTGTTAATATGGAAAGGAGATGCACGAAGTGGGAGGGAGACAGAGGGAAGCACACACATCAAACAGATGGAAATTCCTTGTTTAGGGTGAATTCATATGGAAAGAAGGAGAAGAAAGTTTGAAGGAAAGAGATAACAAAAACATTCACTCTTAATACATATGGAGAAACACCACCTCAATGATAAAAAGTAGGAAGTCATAAATCACAACAGTTTTGTGATTGGTGATAGGCAGCGATTTTATCAGCCAGTGAAGTCTGAGGTATTTCTTATACCTTGAAGGACTGACTGTGATAAGAGACCCAATCCTTCTTTCAAGTCTCTCATGGATGTTTTGGGATGACTTTGACATTAACTGCTAGTGAGATTTAAAAAAAAAAAAAAAGATAATGTAGTAACTCTTGGGTAACAGCCCTGGTATGTTGCCAATTAGATTACATTTAATTGTGTGTTAACATTTGTCTTAATATAGGCCTACTGTACTGCAAGTCTTAAATAATGTTTGCATGGTTAAAGAAAAACGAAGTAAAACTAAACTTACCATATCTATTTCCTCTTTGTAATAATTTAGGGAATCAGAGACTGTATGCTTTAGCATCAATATCCAGCAGACACAACTTTGACATTTGATGCTGTAGCAATCTTTTTGTACATCTTGGCTGTATGTGTCTCTAAAAAACAAAAACAAGGGAGACAGATAAAAGGGAGACTGTGCCAAGAAAATGACACCCACCCAATGGGTGTCATGTGCTATCCTTATTGAATCAGTTGAATTCGACTGTGTGTCATTTCATATTGTTTGGTGCAAACAGCGCAAAACAGTGCTATAGGTTTTCATGTTTGTACCTAAAGTTTTCAGTTCAAAGATTAGTTTGATTATTGCTTCTTATTACTGCTATACCATTGCCAATATATATATATATGTATATATATATATATATATATATATATATATATATATACACAAGAAAAGCTATAGTTAAAAGATACAGTAACTTGGCACAGCACAGTTCAACTCCCAAATCCCCCCAAAACAGTTTCTTGAATAAAATATTTTTGATGGTTTTCTTTTTGTTGTAAATATTTTGATTGACTGAGGATAATGAACTCCAAGGTTTGGGATATTTGAATGGCCCTGTCAAAGCCTCAGAACCAATACCAAACATAGGGGTCATGTCTTCTTCAAAGTGGGGAAGAACAAGGAGAAGTAGTTGAGATTACAACATGAATTTACTTAAGATTTAAAATATATTGCGGATAAAGCAGCCTTATATTGAAGTGGACTGGCAGTGTGCCACTTAGTAGAAAAGAGGCCAAGTGCAAACAAAATACAGTTTTTGTTATGTTCTGGGCAACCCCACGAGTAGTTGACAAGGCATGAAATCAGAGGAAAAGGGCTACAAATAAGCTAAGCTGTTGTGATCTTGTTCTCCGGACCGTCTTCAGTGTATTTCCATGAGTATACTATCTTTCTGCACAACTCCCCAAACTGTTATTGGTTATTTTCTTTTGGTTTTAACAGAGTATTTGATATTATTGAATAAACACATTTAAGAGTACCAACATTTAATTGTCCATGTGTAGTACCGGACTCAATTGTTCAAACAATGCAATATTATGATGGTTGTTCATTGTTAATTCCAATCCTTGCGTGATGATTATTTGGATCTTGATTGCTCAACTGACTTCATCATGGGTGGGGTCCATATTGGAACTATCCAATCATCCAACTGAATTTCATTCCATTTCATGTGGTCATGATGAACACATTTAAACTATTTCACTATATCTATTACTGAAATAAGTAGTCAGTACAGTATAATTGTAATCCAAAAATAATAGGTGATCTGTATGTTGAAGTTATATTTACTTGCATGGAGCTGCTTTCTCGCAATGTCACAAGATCATGCAAGAATCTCAGAATCACACATTACAAAAAAATCTATCTTGTCAGTCAAGTACTGCGTTTGCAAGCCAGAGCATCAACAAATCAGCAGCCTGTGAGGTGCGACTTGCAGATACAGATATGGCTTTGGTGTGTGCAAGACACAGAGATCTGACTGTTTGTTTCAAACAACATTGGCGGGTTAGAGGTTAGGCTGGATTCTGCAATAGCATCAGTTATATCAGAACTGGAGAATATGTTGTCATTGAAAGAAGAGCAAAGAATGTCACTGAAGGATTTTCAAGATAGAAAATATGTTTTCATTCTTCTACCGTCTGACTTTGGCAAGAGTTTGATTGACAGCTGGTTAATCTTGCCAAGTATTTTTTTGGAAAGTGCCTGACCTTCCAAACACTTTCCAAAGACTACTTTTCAGATGCTTCTGTGAAACAAACCATCTGGTGGGTCAGGTTAGAGTATTTATACCTCATGAAAGTTTCCCAAAGTTAATGGTTACGTAGTTCTTTCCAAACCTAAAAAGTTTTAAGAAAAGTTGTTCTGTGTCTGTGGGTTATGTCTTTGTCTGTGTACATTTCTGTATAAGTTTGTGTCTGTGTGTATGTGTTTACATCAGTTTTGCCAGCACAAAATTGCAATTGTTGAAAAAAATGCATTGATCAACTGTCTTATGTATAGGTAGGTGGACTGGGTGCACGCTGAGTTGATTGCATGCAGGTTTATTTAACAAACAATTGTAAAGACTCAAATACAAATATATTCATTGGCATTTCTCACAAATTGTTTTCCCATATTTGATAGGAGGTAATTACAAATAAAGAAGGCATTGTATCTGTTTATTCATTTGACTTTTATCTACAGCCAAGTTGTGTTTGTGAGGGGCTGCTCTATCCCCAACTTGTTAAATGACTTACAGTAATTTAAAAGTAA
Source organism: Anoplopoma fimbria (assembly GCF_027596085.1). Classification (NCBI taxonomy): domain Eukaryota; kingdom Metazoa; phylum Chordata; class Actinopteri; order Perciformes; family Anoplopomatidae; genus Anoplopoma; species Anoplopoma fimbria. The sequence goes on along the minus strand of NC_072449.1, from coordinate 9,395,446 downwards.
CATTTTTGATAGCTCTGCCATCATAAATAACTTGTTGTAACGGTTACAATCATCACAAATGTAATCAACAGCCAAAATATTCTCTTTGTTTTAGTGACAATAAGGTCTTAACGCTGGCTTTACTTTGTCACTTACAGCATCACTGGCAGATGTGTTGGTGCAATTATTAATTTGTGAAATTACTGACTGCACTGCTTAGGAATGCCCAACTAGTTGCAAAGTACCAAACCCATAGATGAATATCCAGTAAGGTCAATGCACTCAGCAGGTTGGCCATTTGTTAGCCTCAAGGTGGCATTACTATTTATCAAGTTGAAGTCAGTTAGTTAATTGCTCAGCCTTGTACCTTCTATCTGTTTCTCTCTGTTTTTTTTACTCTCTCCTGCAGGCTAACTGATTATAGGCTGAGAGACCTGATCTGATGAATATATTACATCTGTCCTGAGCTAACACATTCCTACTCCCAACTAATCAAATAATGCAGCTTGGTCAGCGACCATACGCTTTAAACTTAACGCTCTAGGTCAGTTCTGGATGCAGGGACAGAGCGTCAGTTTGGTCAGTTTCAGAAAAAGGTTGTGCTGGGTTAAAAGAAGTAAGTTTGTTATGTAAAATAGGTACACCTTTTACGTAATTGGCGTCAAGTAACTTGCGCAACAAAACTATTGAAGATAAGTCTACTTTTACAAGGCAGAGAGAATGTGTTGCTTTAGCAGGTGCGCACATATACAATCCTACTGTGGTATCTTATGTGTGTGTCTGGAGGGAGGAGGGGATGGAGACAAGATTGCCTGAGTGCCACGTGCAATGTTTCTGTCCTTTTGTTTGCAAGTCTGCATGTGATCTGAATGAAGGTAGTTTTATGGTAACCGAGGTCTCTACATACACAGCACTTGAGAAGGTGCTCTTTTAGCAAAGCCTTTGATCATAATCCGACTGCTGCTTTCATGATAGTGAGATCCTTAATGCACAAAGAGAGCAGATGTTTGTTTTACTTGAACACAGCTCATTGCGGTGCCATTGGCACACTGCTGTAGCAACATTTTATAGTGTGTGAACTTGTTCAAATTCATTATAAAGAGTGTACGCATTCAGTAAAATGATTGGACACAAAGTCAGGACAAGAATTGCAATGCATAAATGGCAGAGTCGGAACATTCCATTCATTCCAGAGGCTTAAGGAACAATGGGGCTCCATGCAAGAACCACTCATACAAACAGATTCATTCTTAAAAGGCTACGAGTGACTCAGGAGAACTTTTCACTTATTGATTACTTATTTCATTACTTTGAAGCAACTTCGAGTTTAAAAACCCCCCCAAAAAATTACACTTCATCATTATGTTCACATTCTCCTGTTTGACTCTGCAATTCAAATTATAATATTATTCTAAATTTAGTCACATAGAGTAACAATATCATCATTAATTTAAATTGACTTATTGATTCTATTGTGTAAAACTGCAATATCAATATGAACCTCTCAAAGTGCAAAACAACTTAAACTATTTGACCCCTCCTCTTCCAGTCATTAATCTGCTTTCTGTTGCTCGAGGTTTTTCATATGTTTCAAACCATTTCTTCTTTTTTTCAGTGACAGTATTTCCCTCGGTTGACATTGCATCAACAGCACTCGTTAATTTCCCCAATTACTTTTGCAGGTCTCTCTATAATCTATCCTTTATGGATCCCGGGGAGCTGAATCTAACATGGCACACTATCCCACCTTACAAAAAAAAGTAAGAAAGATAAGAATACAAAAATGTTCTTGCATGCAAACATACGAGATTCTACAGATTGGGGTCTATAGGCCTCTCCTGTTCCATTCCACACAGCTAAGAGGCTTTTAACTCTGTGAATCAAAACTGTGAAAATCTGTATGTATGTGACCAGCCAATCAGAGCCTATGTGGGAGTTGTCCGTATCAAATAGAAAAGGTCAACCCATTTCTCATTCACTTTCCTTCTGTAACAGCAAATGACAATATAACTGAAAACGGGTGTTCTTTTATGTGCCTCAGTGCTTAGCAATCTGCCATCTTAGGACCGGCCAAACTGTACTTGTTGGCAGCAGTTGGCCTTTTTTTACAGTAATCTCCACAAATTGTAGTGTGCATGCCACTGCATCAGACGGACTACTTACTCCTCTGGAATGTGATGCCGGATTCTCACATTAAAATTCCTGCGTCACTGTGACAATGTTGTAACATCACCAGACAAGCAAATTCCCACTGTCTTACTAGCAGGACTGGGAGATAGCGGTCTCTTTTGGCCCATCCACTCAGCGCTATATATAGAGCTATAAATTAAGCCTATGGGTGTTGCAGCAACCTTGAGTAAATGTCTGTAAGTAATGTCTCAAACACAATTTCTAATGTTTTGCGTTTTTTTCCTAAACTTCATATTGAATTATTACATTTTAATTTTTACATAACTGTATGAAAACTATTTATTCAATCAAACCTTCTCATGACTTTTGTTTTAGATTTTTTTTTTTCAGCTCAGAAGGAATTATTGTTTTTAAACAGCAGTTAAAGGCTAAACTAAGACCTGATTGTAACTGCATTAAACCACAGTGTATGTTTGTGATCAACATACATGTGTGTGATTACAGGAATGTGTGTGCTGTACGTGTAAGACAATGTGTGTCTGTCCTTACTGAACAATTGTGCACTATACTAAACCATAATCCATAAATCAAGTTGAACACTCTCAATGAAACAAGACTTGTAATGATGACAACGAGGAATTTTGTGTTATTCTTAATGGATGCGTATTCAAAATGACTTAAAAGCGAACCAACCAGTAACATTAAAGCATATTCAGAGGTTTCGGTTCTCTTCTTCATTACAATTTTTATCAAAGGAGTACACATTGTTTTGAAGTGTTTTTCCTTTTTGTGCTTTCTTTTGGTCTTGCATCTCTTCTCTACTTATGTCTTGCAACTTTGAAATCTATTGGTTCTCCTACTGTAAGAACAAGGTTAATGTGTGTCTCCATGTGTGGCAAAACATATTCTCTTTTTGTCTATTTCTTCTAATGTGAATTTATAATAACACGTTATACTGGTTCAGTGATTATATGAGTCCCTCTGTGTGAATGCATAGATGTGTTCAATTAGATTTCTAATGGAAGTGAAATATATATATATGTACTTTGAGAGACGTGCAGCTGAACAAAATTATTATATTCCACTAAAGCTGTGAGACAGGTCACGCTGACATGCCTAACAAAGTTTTCATCATAACGTTCAATTTCACGATGAAAGGTCAGGGCAAACACATACACAAAGCATCACTAATTGATGCAAACTGAAAAAGGAGTGCATTCGAGATACTAAAGTGGATGGAGATTGTGTGTGTGTGTGAATGTGTCGCTGTGCAACTCTGTGAGTGTCAAAGTGTGTGTCCATGCCATGTATTTGTGTGTCAGTGTGTGTAATTGGCCTGACGTGGTTTGTGTATTTCAGCCCAGGGGAGCCAAGTTATTGGACTGACCTCTGTAGTGTGACAACAGTAGAGTCTAAAGCAATCTAAAGGCCCAAACATCAGCAGCCACCAGCAAGCAAAACACATTAAAGATGAAAGCAGTGGCTCAGAACAAAGCCACTCGTGTGTGGTTTGTTAAAAGTGGAATTTGTGTGCATTGTGGGTTCCATTTGGGGCTGATGGGGGCGCTGCGCATGTGTGTATATTTAGGTATCTGAGTCACTGTGTTTGTTACTGTGGACGGATATTTCTGATTGTTGCTGAAACCATGGTGGCCACTTTGAGAGCCACTTGTGAAAATCCTGGTGTGTGTATGTATGTTGTTAGATTTAGATGGAAACATCTAGGGTTCTAGACAGTGTGGTATGCTTCAAAAAATGATCCTTTGTTCCATTCTGCTATATCTGATACATGCTTCAGTTGGAGACATTTTGATTGCCGCAGTAACTGATGAGGAGTGTGTGTATATGTGACTGTAGATCATGAAGGAGACACTTTTGGCTACGGTTGCAGGCAAGTAACACCTCCTTGTTAACTTAGACTCTGTCCCCTTGTTAACAACATCTTCAGAGGGAAGGTGACTGAAACAACCTTGTTGTCCTGCTTGTTAAAATCCAATCCAATAGCACATTAATGCGTGTCTGTTGAGTGTGTGTTCTGTTGGCCATGATGTGTGAGTGCCTATCTAAGTTTCTGTATTGTAGTTGCATTGTGTGACAGAAGGCAAAGTCTCCATGTGAGAAAAATGACAAAGTCAACCTGGAAGAGGAAGAAAAACAAGGAGGGCCAAGACGACAGTGAGTGACAGGGGAAGGGAAGAATGGAAACACTGAAGCAAATGCAGAATAAGAAGATAGGAAACAGTCAGAGTGTCAAAGAGACTGCAAGGGCAATCAAAACAGAGATAAAGGAACAGTGACTAAAGCTGAACATTTTTGGTTTTAATTGGGAGCAGAACTACGGTCGCACAGCTGTTATGTATCGCAAGTGCAGACTTAAGGGAGGCAGTGCAGAGCACAAGGGGGGCGAAATGATCTTCAAATCCAATGGCGACAACTCTCAGAGGGCTACCCTTATACTCATAGAACCGGTAGTCATAATAAGCGACTAATATTCTTCATTTTTTCTCCCCCAGGTTGTTGCTTGTTAAACAAACCACTTATTAGCAGTCCAAATGCTCTCATTAATGTAAACTGAAAAACATAAAACAAATATACTTTATTAACTGATACTGGTAGGTTAGTTTTGTTTGAAAAAGCTTGCACCATATTGACTGTTAACGCTTGGTTGAGGTTTGGCTTCATGGCTTCTCCATTGCTCTTGGAGCTTCAGACAGTTGTGTATGTCCATGTGTTTGTCAGTATTTGTGATTATTGTAGAGGAAGAGATGGCAGGAAGCGGACTCAGCAAATTGATTTCTGTATGAATGCAAGGGATTGATTTGTGTGTCTTTGTTTAAAATGCCTCTGTGTGAAAAAGAGTCTGCAAATCCATATAAAAGACTCAGATATTCCACATTTGGATGTGTGTTCATGTGCTTCATATGCACGTTTGTGTGTCTAGATGCTCTTCCCTGTTCTCTCTCAGTCCCACACTTCATGATTCCTGCACACACAGACACACACACACCGACACACACATGCAAACACACACGAAACAACTGTTCACACACACAAAGTCTCCGGAGCTCTATGCCAACAGACCGGCGGCAACTGCTCTTGTTTACGCTGGAGATGATATGACAGATCGTTGCTCAACTTGACTAAATAGTTCCCCAAACACCCAGACAGGTGGTCCTCATATGTGTGTTTAGAGAATGTATGCGTATGTGTGTGTACATGGAGAACATTTATATTTCTTCAAGTATATAGAATTTTTAAACAGGGAGGCAAAACGTGGGAAACATCATAAATGGACACTCTTTCCCTGTTGATATAAGAAATATGTTGGAAAATGGAGCTGAACAATGTGGATCCCTGATGCTGTCATGCATTTTCAGTACCACGGCCAGCACTGGCCCTTTCTAGGCAGGCACTAGCTCCACTCAGCAGTGGAAAGGGCTATAAACTGCCTGCAAACAATGTGGCACAGCCTGTCTAGGCTAACTTTGTGGGGCAACACGATTTAGTTTGAGCTTCTAGCCGAGGACCTTCTGGAAAAAGAAGCCGTCTCTCATGTCCCTCCAGGAGAGATTGATGGGTTATAATCCCGCTATTTTCTCACACCAAATTAAAAAAAACTGGATGAAGCAGATTTTAAATGAGGCTGATGTGTTGGAATATGTGAAAGACATGATGGTTAGATAGATAGACTCACACATAAGACGCATGATTCAGTTTAACACCTTAGATGCACTTAAGAAAATGTCTCTGGGAAAACACAAGACCAAATTGAACAACAAAATAAATTGTGCTTCAAAACACGTATACTCCATTGATTTGCATTTGAAACACACACTAGGAAAAAACTCAATCGACATCTATCCTTTGTTTGTAATTGTTCCACTCAAAACCCTTGGGACAAACGTAGCTTGTTGAAATACTTTGCCATCTTTAATGAATTCTTAAAGCATTTGTCTGAGAGTTTAGTATGAAAAAGGCCTTGTTGTTAAGATGTATTTTATGGCTGTATGGGCCAAATGTGATGTTTTTACTTCCTTCCAGGGCCCTATTTTAAGTAAGCCTAAAGAAGCTCACAAACCATTACGGACCTATTTGATCATAAAAAAAAATACAAGATAAGAATCTCTAGTAACATAAATTTAAGTGAAAAGGACATGACATACGATTATTAGAGTTAATATCCGGAACTCACATCAACATTACACAATACTGACCCAAAAACAAACTTAAAAGGCTGCATTTAGAGCACATCCTAGGGGTGATTATGTATGTGTGCATCTCTGTTCATCTGCAGGTGTGTGTGAGTGAATATCATTACTGTACGATATTTGTGAGAGAGTGTGTGAATGTGTGCAATCCTGGAGGAGCAGAAAGCTAGTCGTGTTCCTGGCTGTCAGTCCTTTTTAATCTGCATCTTTTCCATCCATGAAATATTCACACCAATTACAATGAGACCTCATCAACTATTTACAGCAAACCTGCCCACACCTCGCAGTACTGAGACTTGTGACGTAAAATGAATAAGTGAAGGAATATTGTAACGTATTTTTCAGACTATCAATAATGCAATTATTTACATTTTGTATTAAACAATGCAGGGAGGATTTCCATTCAGAGTATGTCAAGAAAATGCCCTTAAGTAGTAGACAGGCTTTTTACCTTGATTATTAGGAATAATTGTCAGACAACCAGACCCCCTGCTGCTCAAGTGTGTTTCAAAGCTGTGTGCTGTTGAAAACTTATTTTCGGCTGCAGTCATGAATTCAGAACTATTGCTATGACTTTTTCTGCTTCAACTAGAGGGCTTGCAATTCAAGCAACGGTGACTGCGAGCATGCTCCTGCCTTGGGTATCCTTGAGCAAGATTCAATGAACTGCCGAGAGGCTGTTCTGAAACTAAATCATACATTTGACCCCTGTCTGGGATCTGTCGGGTCTTTATATGTGTGCGTCGACCCTGTGATGCAGTGTAAACTTGTCCAGGGTGTACCTCACCTCGCACATGCAGGGATAGGTTCCTGCCTTCCACAAGTCTGGTTAAGAAAGGTAGGCTCATAGTGGTTGAATACATTATAACATAAGTAAGTTGAAGCAACAAAGAGTGCAAAAAAAAAGGGAAAAAAGGCAAAGGCAAAGACATCATTTTCTTAGGTGCTCATTTTGGTCGGTTGGGTCGAGCAAAAAACACTCAAGCCATTTTCAGCTCCTTCGAATACTTTCAGACTTCTGTGCTCTTTTCCAAAGAGTCAGGGAGTTCTATATGCTCCTTTTGGCAAAATTATAGAAATGATTGGACAGCCACAGCAGTGGTGTCATTTTAAGCTGCGATGAAAACTGGGCCATAGGCAGTAAACGACAGACAGATAAGGTCTGAAAATGAAGAGTGGAATAAGGTGGCACAGCAGACATAAAGACAGAAAAAGTAACAAAGTCACAGAAGAAAGTGAAAGAAGGGGGGATGGGAGTGCATGGGAGACAACTCTGGCACCATTACATGGAAGGAGAGCAGTAACTTTAGCTTGAGTATAGAGCAAGACAACGATGTTATCAAAGCTCACTGTAGCCTGTTTCCCATCTCAGCCATTCAGCCATGTATAAGTATAAGTCCTTTGATTCCATACATAGAGAATAACTTTAGAAAACACAAATGCTATTACACTTTAAGAATACAAATCCAGATAATGTTAGTTTTCTGGACAAACACACACACACACACACAAGCTAACATGTTCACACAAACTACAGCAGATGCAAATCCTCATTCAAATACTCAAATGCTGTCTGGATCTTTGACACACAGTTGCACCCGAGACAGGCAGCGCGCTGTTGTATGTGTCCATCTGCAGCGAACATTTATGACAGATGGGAGACACTTTGAAGAGCCATTGGCCATTACACTTCCCAAAGGAGCAACTACCTGGATCGACAAATCACTCCTCTGTTCATTTCTCCTCTTTCCCTTTTTCCTTCCTTCTCCACAGGCTCCTGCCACAGCAGGGGAGAGATTTAACGCGACACACCGCTGTAAATGACAAAACTGTCAGGCACATGAGAAGAAAAGAAACTGGAGGCAGAGCGGATGGGAAGAGGGAACTGTGGAGGGCTCTAGATATATTGGCAGATGAGGTAAAGAGTGGCAAAATAGAGAGGGAGTGAAAGAGAGAGTCAGATGTCAAACTAAAGATATGTACAGTGGATATGCATTACCCACGATGGGAAAAGGCTGGGTGCAGCTTTTGAAAATGAATACAAGCAGAGAGTTGGCGGGAAAATCCATCGAAGAAGAACTATAAAGAAAGGATGGAAAAAATGGAAAAGAAGGGAGAGGTAAAAAAAAAAACAACAACTGAGTATTATAATGCATACTACTGACAACATATGGTATACTTGGGGTTTTGCAACAGTGAAGTATGAGTGCAAAAAGTGCCTTCCGCATTTGTCTCGGTGAAGCTTCCCTTTCAAAATAAAGGTTAAAAAGTGGAATTGCCACAAAGTCACTGCATCAAATGAAGGGCTGGTGCAAATTCTGCATATGAGTTGCTTTGCTTTAGCCGGAAATAATGAATAATAAAAATTCAAATAATCAAATGATTACAATGACCTAAACTGCACTTCTATGAAAGGTAATGTCACATAAATTTAAGGTTTTAGTCTATTTCAAAAAGTCCCCTTTCACAACAATTAAGGGGGCCCTTCTTATCTAGATTTTGGAATATCAAATTGATTATAGGCAATGGTTACTATTTTCTTCCGCATAATAAAAAAAACAACACACACTGTCCTACCTACTCTACCGTAGGGGCTAAATACTTTATGAGCTCTACTTGATCAATGGCACAGTAGGTTGGATTATTAAAGGTCATGGTAATCTCTTCAATTGGCCTTTCCACCGGCACTGTTATTGAAAAAACAGGCAAATTGTCTATATGTGATTAGATCGGTGGTCAGAGAGCCTTCACTAGCCAAGTGATTCCTTAAGAGCTTGAGTATGTGAGTATAATGATGTGAGAGCATGTGACAGAGAGAAAGCAATGGTTGAGAGGTGAAGATGGCCAAAGTGACAGAGACAGATAGAGATTTCAAAAGGCTACCGTCTTTTATCAGCAAAGGTCACTCAAGCAATTACGTGACACATTGATTTATATCCCCTGAGGCTAACACGCCACAAAAAGCGAGCACAACACACAAACACACATACGCACAAGCTCAAATACACACAGAGACCCAGTATCAATCTGCTGTCCACCCCTAATTATTATTGTTTTCTGTGGAAGTCTTGTGGTTGGCTCAGATCATTAAGGTCTTGGCCACTGGAATGGGGCTGTGTTAGTATCTCCACTAGCTTTTCACCAAATCCTGACAAGCCAGTCAATTCGTCACATAAAACATTCGTCAGTAACTCCTCACAGCCATAAGCTCTCCTGCTCGCACATTTCTGCTCAAGCAGAAACAAGCAGAGAGGCTTGACAATGATTCCTAAACGCATCCCAGATGCACTCCAAATATCTAGCAGGCTAAATATCTGGTCCTGTTGGGGAGTCTGTCACGGATCTACAGCCAATGAGAGTGCCAGAAATAGGTTGAGCGAAACTGTGCATTCCAATACTCATACTATTGAGAAAGCTGGAAAAATATATAGGATGTCCCGATCCATTGAATGTCAAATGCAGTATGCCAAAATTACCAGGATGTCCAACTGCATCAGGTTGAATTTTGGTGTGCAAGTCAAGATGCTCTTCCTGGCTAGTCTTACTCATGATCCTATGAGCAAGCGGATCAAAGTTCCAGATGCAATGGTATTACAAAGTAGTATGTTCCAATCAAACCACACTGCATGCAATAGCACTTATGTTATCAGGGCAGGTGCAGTAAAAAAAGAAAAAAGAAAAAGTATGCAATTTGGAACACAGTTACTCCATGCAATGTGTTGCATTTACATCGACCAATGATGTTGTCGGACAAAAGGAAAATAGAGTGATGGACAAAAGGGCATGTGGATACAGGCTATTTTGTGACCATGTGTGCCTACAGCAACATCCACAATTGACAACTTGAAAGGTATTTATCATTTACCATGTCAGTTTTTCCCATGTGTTTTCGAGACTAGACATACTCATCTGGGATTCCTCCTGGTGAAAGATCTTGTAGTGTGGGACACCCTATCGCCGGCCAGTCATGTATTGTGAAAACCACAGTGAATTCAAGACTCCCAATTAAAAGACAGCAGGTTGTGCAGTGTGAGCAGTACAGTGATCCGACAACTTTGAAAGTTGTGTAGTGTAAACTTGGCTTTAGCTTTCTCTCTCTCTCTCTCTCTCTCTCTCTCTCTCTCTCTCTCTCTCTCTCTCTCTCTCAGAGGGGCATAATGAACTGTGTTTGATCAGGTAATTTGGTAACAGATGTTTAAGGTGTGTAAATGAAGATTGATAAGATCACATGCACTAGTTGAATTGGATTAAAGGGAGCTTTATCTCACATTATACTTGCATCAGAATGAATTAGTCCTGGTAATGAAATACAAGGAGCATATTTTATTTAATTATTTTGGTGATTCATTTAAAGAAAGAGCTTAGCTATAAAGCAAGATTCTCAGTGTTCTATCCAGTCCCCCACATTGTGGCCACATTCAGTCTGACTTAATTGTGCCATTACATAGGCACCCTTATGTCAGACAAAGTACAAAAAAGCCTGGCAAAAAAACCGAGGACCGCAGCGAGACATCATTCAGCGTGGCGTTGTAGTGGCCAATCACATACATGCAAGCTAACAAAAATGTAATTGCTGCTATAATAACTTTCTACAGCAGTGGATTTTTGTGGCATGCAGTGCTTACCGAGCAAAACAGCTGGGTTCTCACAAGGTCATAGATGGTTCTGTGAAACACACCGTCTGGCATGTCAGGTAGGTTTTAAGCAGTATATTCACATCTGATAAGCCTTCAAACTGACAGATCTGGTCACTAAACTGAACTTTCTGGATCCTGATTAATTTCTCACAGGTATTTAAAGCAACATGCTCTCACAAGCGTGGGCTGTTTTCAGTCAGAATGCCAAGCTAAGAGTCTACAGCCACACTAGCGACTCTGAGGGGTACATTTTTAACAAACTGATTTCTAATAGAATGTTTTCACCATCTTAGTTCCGCGTTTTACTATGCTAACATTTCTTAATTAGCACTAAACTGAAAGCACAACTAAGGCTGACGAGAATGCCACTACTATTTGTTCATATACTTAGTGGACAACATCACGTTTTGACTGTCTGGTGGTGCTAAATGAAGAGATCCATGGTCCAGGTTCGCTTAGCAGACTCGCTGCAACGCAATTTGGGGTAATGCATTAAAGTTTATGCTGAACCTATTATGGTACAGCAGGTAACACCATCAATAGACTGAATGTTGGCCTTGTAAGATCAGGGCCTGAATTTTTCAAGGTTCTCATAATTTCGACCTGCATTATCCAGCAGAAAAACATGAAAAAAATACATTGTCAAAAGTAAATACAAAAGGATGGCAAAAGCTGCATTTCATCATTTCAGGAAGTCTTGGGATGTTTGCAAAAGGTCAGGTTGTCATCCGGTACCATTAGCTCCATATGACACCAAAGCACAAAACTCCAAGTACTCCAAGTACTACCTTCTCCCTGACTCAATCAAACCATTTCCTACCACCTTTCTCTGCTGCCTACCCAAGGGAAAAGTGTGTTTACTCACCAGGAGGCAAAATAATTCTGCTCTGCCACCAAGCCAAAACTAAAAACCCATCCTGGAAAAATGTGCAAATACATTTTGAAATAGACACTGAACAGTGTGTGTGTGTGTGTGTGTGTGTGTGTGTGTGTGTGTGTGTGTGTGTGTGTGTGTGTGTGTGTGTGTGTGTGTGTGTGTGTGTGTGTGTGTGTGTGTGTGTGTGTGTGCTAGCTCGCATACACACGCCAGCCAAATGGTTTATTAAACATCACTGTCTCCTGCAGTGAGCCCTGGTTGTCCATGGCGTCTGTTCTTCTTGGCACTCGACACACAGCTAGCACACAGGAGACTTTAGAAACACACGCATACAGTCATCATTAAATACCAAAAAAGCACACAAACACACAGCCTGAGTGCATTTACATTAATAATGAGTAAATGTACATACCAACAACAGACACACAGTAGCCCACCTGCAATCACAGGTTTTGACCTGCCCCCTAACAATCAAACACAAACACACAGTCACTTAACGTGGCAGTGACTGTATTTTATATGGCATAATTACCTGAGGCAGTGTTACACAATTACTGAGCCTTTGAATGGATTTAAATGACTTGTGGAGAGGGCACTTTACTTTCAACTGATTCATTAGGCAAAAACAATGGACAACTAATTGAATTTGAGCTCTAAATGCAAATAGGTAAAAAGGCAATAAGTGTCCATACTAGGCCACCTCTGCACACACATACACACACACACATTGATTGAACTAGTCAAGGGGGTGGTTTCTAACATACTGAGTGCCATATGTCTGTAGAGGAAAGCACAAATCAAATTGCCGCTGCCCATTTTCCCTCACGATCTGCATTTACTAAAATTGCCTGATGTTCTTTGCCATGGAAATAACAACTGAGATCTCCTTTTAGGTATATTCTGGAAAAAGAAGAGCCCAGTAGGTACAGATCAGTGGTGAAATTTGTTTGATATCGCCAAATAATAATAAATATGAATGTCCCAAAGCTCATAAGACGTACTCATTAATGAAAGAAAAACTCCCAAACCTCAGTTCCTCCACAGAAAAAAAAAGTCCACAAAAATAATCCACTTTTATTAATACCGAGACGAGGTTAATTAAAAATGAAAGTGGACAGTTAAGTTATTATTTTCAGCCAGGGTATACTAAGGTTTTCTCCAGACCTTGTTACTTGCGCCGCAGTGAGAGAAGAGTTGCAGTAGGGCTAGAGTAGGGGAAGTTCTGGCTATCTTCCTCCCTGGTCCAGGTCAACAGTGCACTACAACATCACCCATATATAACCTCCAGAATAACAAAATTCAAAGAAACAGACTCTTACCCAGAAATGTGCATAGTCAAAGCTCCATTACACACCACATCAGATTCACACTCAATCCACTGCTTATGTTGATTAACCACATGTGGTTATAGAATAACCACATAAATGCTTTTGCACACATGTTGGTTATAGTTTCTTAACTGATGCAACCCAACTGGAGTGTTGGAGATGGTGCCATCCTGGGAACATCATATAATGATTTAGATTTAGCCCAGGCATTATGCTCTCCATGTAATGAAAATTTAGGAAAAGTTAAATTTGAAATTAAGAATTCCTTCCATGTTTGCAGTTGCCGTTGCCTGGAGGAAAATATTAGTATGCATTAGAGAGAGTGGATTTTGCCTGTGACATGACCAAACTTAGTTTTCTACAGTGAAATACAATATATGCACGTACTGTATATAAAAAATAAAAAATAAATACATTTCTCATCGAACGTGTTTCCTCATTTGCTAGACTGCGCTCTACTAGTTAGTTTCTGCAGCAGGTCTGACAAACCCATCAAATCTGTCCATGGAATTGGATTCTAAGTTCAATTTGCTCTGTAGAATTACTGTTTGCCATCTCAGCTAGGTGGGATTCTTGCCATTACGCCCCCTCCCCATTGTGTTGTAATAGAGTTGTCAGAGGGGAGAGTGGGGTTTGGTGGCAAAGTCCTAGGTACACACTGTACCTTTCTGGTAAATTTGAAAGGAAAATGTAAATCTGTGATGATGCTTTTTAACATTTTCTTCCCGTTTTGGCAAAAAATAAAAGGAATGCTGGATAGACTGTGATAAATATTAGCAAATTGTAATGAGCCCCTCAGTGTATTAATAATTCCCTCCTAGCTGCATACTTCGAAGATGTGTCCAAACCATTATGCTCATTTGGTTCTTGTAGTTTCATAATATTATCATTATTATGGTCACTGACAAAAATACTGAAAAGGAGAAACAAGATGCCAAAAATATGATATGAATGTCAATATTTAAGGAATTCATTAACCCTGAAAATAATGATAATAATAACAATATTAGGAGAGGGATTTGATCAAAGATGACACATTTACAGATGTGTGTGGACACAGAAACATGGGAGCCATTCATGCAGAGAAAGAAATTCTGGCAGGATTTGTTAATGATTTCGGTCTATTATCACATTACTTTCCTAGAAAAAACCTAAATTCAACTATGGTTTGATGGGCACATACATGTGTATCTGCTCCATAACGTAACATAGGATTTGGAATAATTGATATTACATGATTTACTGATGTAATTGGTCTGCCTGCCATTGTTGATTGCTGCACCAGGTGACAGCTACGTTTGATTGGCCTCCCTGTGAGGGAAATATCGTTTCTCTATGTGTGTACGTGTGTGCGTGCATTCACATTTTCACAAGCAGAAATAACATCACTTTGGAGCAATATATATTCAGAAGCAATGTGAAATACGAGAGGGAAATAAATCATATTTGATATATCCATCATAACTTGGAATTGACTAAATAAGTGAGAAGGAAGGCAGTGTGATGCATGGATGAGCAAGGACTTTTTTCCTTTTTATTTTCCGTGCTGTAATTGTCATTGCTCTACTTCTTTATGGACATTTCACTGACGGCGAAAGCCATCGTGAGGCCATGCATCAAATAAGGGATCCACTTTTCAATAAAGCCAAATCAATGTTCACTTGGGTATGAATACAAAGAATTTAGTTTATTGAAAAGCACTAGCGCGTACAGGAAGGTTCTCATGCATAGTGGAAAATAAAATGGGCCAAAACAGTACTACAATGGGCAAAGTAAGGGATTTTTGAGGTGCCCACTTTAAGCTGTTGGCACGTTTATATTCTAATGCTTATAAAAAAAGAATAAGCAGATTATGTAAGAGTTACAAAAAAGTTCCATGCAAGTAAATGAAAAAGCAGTGTATTTATCTGTGGAATGTGTATATGCAAAGTATCGGTGAAAAAATAATCAAGTGGTACTACTTTGATGCACATATTTACCAAACTAGCCATATGGCTAATTTTAAATTGGCAAAAACTTTTTTACAATAGTAGAGAACTTTGATAGTCATAAAACATTCAGGCCTGTATCACTAACAATCATATTTAACAGTGGACGTGGGACCAGTGCCAGTATTCAGCATTCAGGGAGTAGTGTGCTTTTTATGTAGTGAAGCGTGAAAGAACAGTGTTTCAGAGAAGTAGCCTGATAGGGATCATGTTTATCTGGAATGATACAGCACTGTGTTGACTTAGTTAAAAACAAAAAAACAATGTATGCCTTTGTTTTGCTTTCTAATCAGACTCATAAGAACTATGACATGAACACAACTAATTAAAACTATATTTTTACTATTGAATAGAGCAGCCTTGTACTGAGACCATAGCACAGTGGGCATACGGCTTTTTTCAGGGAGCATAAATCCTTTCAGACACTGCAAGGAAATTAAGGAAGCTGCTCTGTATAAAAGGTGATTATGCAAATCATATTGAACGATGGTTCTGGTCTTTTATTTTTCATTTCCACTTCAATAACAAAAGTCTAGAATGAAAAAAAAAATCTGTCATGAAACTTAGACTACTTCAGAGCTATTTCGGTTTTTATCTTGATTCCTGGCAGCCCAGGGCCACAGAATACGGTAGGTGTAGTAGTGATTCTGTTTATTACAGCTGTCAGTCATCCCTGTAATTATCACCAGCAATAGGGAACTGCCTACACACACCATGACACACATGCATAATCAATCATGTGTAATTATGGTGTATAGAGAAAAATAACTTGCAGTCAGTAACATTTCTGCATAGTGAGAGTCACACTATGACAGAATAATAACCATCATTAAGGTATAAAGAGAGGTTTGTAGTTCTAACACATCTTCCTTCCTCTACCCATCATCAACTCAACTGTGTGTGTATGTAATTGTGCATATGCCTGTGTGTCTGTGCACTTGTTTGAGTGCATATAAGCTTGAAAGTAAGACTTTGAGATTGCATGATCTATGATGTCCGACCATGTTCATGTGGATTCCTCTGGGAACAAGCAGAAGCATGTAACAGTTGCTTCCTTCTATATTTGTGTGTCCTGTGTTGGTTTCTGCTCAACAGGCATCCACTTTTTTTAAATCATTCTAATTTTAAATAGAATGTAAATATGCAGATTAAACAATTATTATTAGAACTCAAACCTGGTTATTTCCCTCCAATTATTAATCAAAAAATGGAAAATTAACATTTTAATATCACACAAGAATATGATGCCCGCGGTTGAAAATGTTTACAAAGACCAGATCACAATGAGTAATAATTTATACAAATAATAGAAGAATGCACGTAAGTGTGTATTTGTGTGCATGCTCACAGAGTTTACTTTTATGCGTGTGTTACTTATTTGGATATCTCCTCATGCTTGTGTGTGTGTGTGTGTCTGTGGGTGCACTGAGTGAGTTTCCCTTTGTTGGACATGAAGGGTAATTGCAGCTTTTGTTGACTGTTGGAGGCAGGTGGTGGGCCATCTGGTGACGGCAGGTAAGAGAGAAGGATGGAGGGGCTTTGGGGACAGAGGAGTGCTGAGTGGCGGAGGAAGGGATGGATGCACTCCTCCATCAATCACACATGGATGAACAGCAGGCACAGGGGCAGTGGGAGAGAGTGGGAGATGGGGTGAGGACAGAGGAGATAATACGAGATAAAGAGATAAAAGAGGTGTTGAGTTACTTTGAGAGTTATCTGATCAGTATGTGTGGACATGTGTGCGTGTGTGTGGCTGTGTACCTGCTTCTGTGACAGCCAAGGAATAATGAGATAGAAAAAAAAAACAAGGGGAGTGACAAAACCTATATTCATAAATGCTGGTTATCTAAGGTTACATATTGTAATCATAGTTCTATGAACAGGAAGAGCACTTTTGTATTTATTTGCCGCACGATAAGGATTGGGAACTAATTTTGCCAGTGAGAGGTAAGCTGGTCAGAAACGTTGGCTCCCAAATGCTACATTGTCTGATGGGCTTTATAGGCCCACTTGCTCCACCAGTTTTGACTGATGGCAATTAGGAAATGAATCCGGGCAGAAACATCCCAAGTGCCGAGCCTTGAGAAAAGAGGATACAATATTCCTGCTGGTGTCTGCCGTTGCCCAATCTACTGATGACTTCTCAGTGCAAAACACACACCAAGACAACCCTATCTTAATCAAGTACTGCCCGACAAAGTCATCAATAAATAGGCTTATGTGTCTGAAGGGGCGGCTGTGGCGTAGTGGAGAGCAAGGTAGTTCTCCAATCAGAAGGTCGGTGGTTCGATACCCGGCTTCGGCAGTCGATGTGTCCTTGGGCAAGACACTTAACCCCAAGTTGCTCCCGAAGGCTTGCCATCGGTGTGGACTGGATGTTGCATGAATGTTAGTTAGAGTCTGATGGTGGCACCTTGCATGGTAGCCTGTCATCAGTGTGTGAATGGGTGAATGATATGTAATATACTACTGATTGTAAGTCGCTTTGGATAAAAGCGTCTGCTAAATGACTGTAATGTAATGTAATGGAAGGAAAGCATGATCGAAATCTTTTAAATGCAGTTTACCAACATAGCGGCATGTCCCTAAAACTGTATCAAATTCACTATATCAAAATATCTATAATGCCTGGTGGCCACTGATGTAAGCGGATCTTCATTACCTGGCAGTGACACTCTATACAGTGCAGCAGATAAAGAGAATATCAATTCATAGAGAAGCCTACAGCAGACTGTAAGGAGCTAAAGATTGATGTAAGATTATCTCTTCCAGGAGGATCACGTGATTGGTCGTTCTGTAGGTACGTGCATGCTTGTGTTTGTGAGTGGGTGGGTGTGCGTCTCTGTGTCTCTCCACTGCTAATCTTGCATTCTGCTGTAGCTAACTGCATAATATTTTGGGAGGCCAGTTATGGCTGCATGCTCAAGGACTTCTCGTTGTTGCGTGACTCACACTTTCTCATTACACATTTTATTCCCCTTTTCATCCTGCCATTGACTGCGTACTGCTTCTCACTCAGTCAGTTTGAGTTTGAATGAAATCTGTTTTACGAGGACTTACAGCCCATTGCAGACAATATCTAACCAACCGTTTTCTGAGCTGAAAACGCCAGGCTCTCTTTTGAAATTGGCCAGCTGGGACTGCTTTGAGGGATTTAGAGGTGCAGCATTTCTTTCAGCGGGGTGCTTTGGTTGGGTCTGGTTGCTACAATACTGAGTATCTGCAGAAGCAAAAATAAAGGCACTAGATATAGTACGTGAGCAGGCCCTTTCTCTGGATGAATCGCTATCTGTGGCTGAGGATTTTGTAGACGAGGAAGTATCTCGGCTAGTAACATAATTTTGTTCAGAGTCAGATCAACTTTATTATCCTAGACATGGAAATTCTTTAGGTCCAGTGCTCCTGACATGAGTGAATCATAAAATCCACAGTAAAACATAAAAACAAAAGCATTACATAGACATAAAGACCATATCATCCTCATATTAACACACATTTGGTAACGTCTTTTTGGGTGTTTTTTTCTTCCAACCGTTTCCCAGATCTGGGTAAAAGTGACTAGCTCAGCATTTTACTCAAAGTTGAAAACATTTCCAACTCTCGCCGACCAGAAAAAAAAATGCCAAACACGCAGTGCTTAGCACAGAATACATGCTCAGTGCTGCCGTTTGTAACATAAATACACAGCGCTCCCATTGTTAATTATTTAATTATTTTGAAAAATACGCCGGCCTCAGCAAAGTGGCAGAATGTATTTACACACAGTATGTGCCTGTGCATATCTGCATTTGTGTGTGAATGTGTGCATTCAGGTCAGACTACCATGTTACTGTCACAATCCACCAGGAATAAGGAATAAGGGGTTCCTTTACTAGACCCAGTTGACCCAGTTAAATAAATCTCATCTTAAGATAGGGTAGTGAAAAAACTGACACATGCGTGCCTTCTTTACTCCAGAGATACTGAGATGATAGTAGTCAATTGACATTATATTGGAAAATGTTGAAAAGCTTTAATATTCAAGCATTCATTTTCTTCTGTGAGAAGCTGACCTTCCTAACATAATGTAAGGTGTTAGTGTGTCATACATCGTATATGTATTTTAATAGTCAATTAATCCTGACTCTGTCTGCACTCCTGAAGTATACATCGTAAATAGATTTAAAGTATGTGCACAGTTCCTTGGAAGACTCTCCAAAGTCCCATGTGAATTCAATGATATTTCCCAAATTGAGTGAAATGTCTCCAATCAGCTGTGTGTTGACACCAGAGATTATTTCTGGCTTTATGCAAATGCAGCCTGGAGATGTTTGGCCATTAGTCATATTTCACTCTTGCTGAACTTTGCATGACATGTCTTTGATTGGCAGGGCAGTTATGAATAAATGTGCATAAAAAAAAAAAAAACTGTGAGTTGGGACTGGTGGGTAGTTGAGGCAAGAGGAAGGGATGGGTAGGTAGATAAATGAGTATCTACAAGAGTGGAAGGATATAAAGAAAGGAAAGGAAAGTAGAAGGGAGGAATGCAGGTAAGATATTGTTAAGCGTGTACTGTAAGAATGTGATAATAAGATAAGATAAGATAGGATAATCCTTTAAGTGTGATAATATACTTTACTATGTTGTCAGTTTAACAATTTTTACTTAAAGCTGATTATTATGTTTTTTTTATTTAAGTTACAGGCCGGCTAGCGACTCATTGCTGTACCGGTCATCAGTCTTATACATGTGTTAAAAGTGCTTTATGCAACATTGTTATTAAATAATTAAATGTATCTGTGCTCATTAGAAGTAAAGTCCTGGTTATGTTCCTCCATAAGCACTTTCATCGGCATCAATTTTTATCCATATTTACATCCTCATTTGCATACGCTAGTACATATAAGTCTATACGTTTCTTCTTTGCTGCTTCAGCATTGGGAAGATGATTCAGTATATTCTGTAGCTTTGATGTGCCAAGGGGTTTCCAGAACGGACAGCTCCCGTATGCATAGCCTAATAGTTATGTATCCCTAGCTTGGATGCAGCTGTCCCATGGTACAGATGAGAGAGACAAGACAAGCCATATGGGAAAAAGTTATGACACCAGTCATCATCAAACAACTGACTGGCTGTATGAATGCCTCTCCGTATATCTGTCACGGTCTTTCTATCTGTCTCCTTCTTTGTCTCCCTTTCGCTCTGATTCATTTTGTTAAAATGTCTGTTTGTATGTACGGTATGTATGCATGTGTTGTGACAGTGATGCCTTTGCACAGCACAGTACACCCAGCACAGTGCACGATCAAACCAAGAGGTTCATGGCACACGACGGATACAAGAGAACTCTCATGAATAGCAGTCAGGTCAAGCAGCTAACAGCAATCTGCTTCTGGGCTGCTCGGTATACAAATTAATAACAAGGCTATGGATTGGCATGCTTTTCGAATGTACCAATCTAAAATCAATTTCCCAACCTTCCCTCTATGTATTTATTATCATGGTAAATGAAAAAAGTTTGTTGGATTGTATAAAACTTTGCCACTGTTTATTTCAATGAGAATGGGAAAATAGAAAAAAATCCAATCAGTATAATGCAGTCAACACAAACTCAGCCTATCTTATTCAGTTTTCTTTGACAGTTGTTCACTTTAAGGCTTCCTCTCTGTCCATCCCACAGTTGCTCGATGGGGGAGGTCAAATGAACACACAGTGAATGGCATGTTGCCTCTAGCCCCAGGCGCTCCTGCCAGCTATCTGGAAGTTCACAACACAGTGGTGGAAATAAAGTGTCTCTTCAGTTAAAAGGGGGGAAACTCCTGTTTGGTCCCTTACTTTGTGATATTCAAACTCTATCTCACAGTATGTCACACACCATTTCAAATCTGTTTTAAAATTGAGACGATCTCTGAATACCTAACTACCTGTGTGCTACAAAATGAAAAAAATAAAAAAACATTAAAACAGGTGTGTAAATATTTTTGCACACAAAAATTTGCTCAGATCTTTAAATTTACTCTGAATTAAATGATTTAAGCATTATCTTACTCATGTTTGCCAGTAAGGGACAGATAGGGCTCTAGAAACAGAGCAACATTAGCATTAATTTGGAGTTGGGTTTCTAACCATTCATGTCTTTTACTCCAGAAATACACATACTCAGTGTTTACATTTAATCACAATGACAAAATAAACACAATATCTGACTCAATAGGAAAATCGATCAAATAATTTGCATCTATCTCAACGGTAAATGCAAGAACTTGAAAATTAAGCAATGAACTTGCTAAGATTATTTTTGCAAGGTTCATACACGAAAAAGCACACAAACTCATACCCACACTAAGGCCAAGGTAGTTAATGAATAGAGTTTGGGGTTGATGGTGGCAGTCAGTGTCTATGTAGCTGTCACACAGTGTTAAGTGTTAGCACCGGGGTCAAGCATAGCCAGAATGAGCCCTGACTTCCTCTGAGTTAACACCAGCTCATTAGTCAAGTAGAGCAGGGCAGTCACACCTCAACACACTCACTAATTCCTTCTGTCTCTTTCCCTGCCCCTCGCTCCCTGTCTCTCCTCCCAAAGTCTGCTTGTGGGTCCTCTCTCTCTCTCTCTCTCTCTTTCTCTCTCACACACACACACACACACACACACACACACACACACACACACACACACACACACACACACACACACACACACACACACCTAGAGGCAGTAACCAATGAATTCTCTCAAAATTTCTAAACAGATAAAGTTTGTTTATCAAGCATAAGTAATGCATTGTAACCATTTAGTAATGCTCAAATGAGATGGAAACTGAAAGTACTGGAGTTATGTAACTGCTCATATAGCAGTTAATTTTCTATTAACCCACGCTGTCTCTTTCAATAGAGGCCTTGAGCTATGCAATGGCACCATTCCTCCATAGCCCATGATCCATGGTTTAATGCACATATGATTATTCTCTATCAACATAATGCATTTCTATATGGTTTCACGTAACCATTCTCTCCATTAGCCAAACTTGTCTTCGTCAAAGGTGTCATAGCATTCCTGGCATAAACTGTATACAGATGCACTATTTATGATTAATATAATATTGCCTTTCATTATGCTTCAATGTTCCACCATTCCCACATGCACAATCATCAGCATCAAAGGTTTTATTGCTTATCTTCAAGCCTATCGTCTCAACTCCATGAACTCACAAATAGCATTACTCAATCACTTAACATTAAATATTTTCGCCAGTGCCAAATTTTGTTAAAGCAAATAAAGAAATAAGTAATACATCTTTATCATCTTCTGGGTCTTTATTTTTTATTTTATTTTTTTGAGCATAAAAAGTAGGATTTTGGCTGGCCAGTTTTTTTTTTTATTTCTACACTCATTGAATGCAACATTGAATGCAATAATTAACCTTCAGCCTCTCACTTTCATTTATATATCTTTCTATTGCTCTTCCTGTCTCTTTCTCTCCTACATCTCACCGCACTCCCCTCGTTTTATCTGTGCTCTGTCTCTTCTGCTCTTTCCTCTCCCAGTGACTTTGTCCATGCTAATCCAAATAGGTAGTTAATTATAGACTGCAGGTCTAATGGCATGAAGTAATTATAGAGCTCCAATGTGAATTCACTGTCCATCGCTACCTTCTCTCTGCAAAACATCCACATACATTACTCTCTTTCACTTCTGACGTCTACTTCTCTTCTTCCATAATCCTACTTTACATCAAAATATCTTTGCATAAATCTCTTCCATATCTGTATTTAAAAAACAAAAACATAGACTATAAACGTGAGGATAAGCAACATTTGGCGAATGTGGTGCAGGGATTACGGATTGCTGCATTTCTATTTATTTATTATTATTATTATACTATAATGGTGCATTGAAGGCATCACAGGCTTGGAATAGGAAAATGCAAATTTGATTTTTTCACGTCTATTCCAGTCAAAGTAACCCAGTTTGATTAACATTTAATGTCAATACGGCAATGCCCATAAGTGTTTAAAATGGAAAGGGTTCACCTTTGGGAAACATCAATTCGTTCAAAAACAATTGCATTTTATAGGAATCTGCAAGAAGTAGAAATGTTTGCCTGTTTGTAGTACTTAACAGAAAAGGTCATGGGGCCAACAAAAACATTATTCTTCCTGTGGGGAAAATAATTATATTTGCAGAAAACAATAGTTTGTACAATTGTTTCATGCACTCAAATGTTTGGTACTTTACATGATACCTAGGACAATGATACATTGTTTCATATAATTGCCAAATACTTTTCTGGAGACCATAATGTATTATATATAAAGTAGGATTTGTATCATCATGGAGTGTGGTGAAATACTGAAGTAACTCACTCTCTTCATTTTGTAGTCAAGAAATGGTGATTGGCAATAACAATGCAAATAACGAGATGAAATAACCAGAAACAAATACCTGAATTGTCTGTCATCTTATATTGTTACACCACTTCAATAAGCACATGTGAAGCCCTCTGGGGGACTCTATGGGCATTACTCTCCTCCAATCATGAGCAGGCATTCGCCTTCAGTAAATTTGCACAAGTGCAGACGGTCAATCAGGAGATGCCTATCCCAACACATGCGATTTCCACAGTATATAAGACAGCACACCCAGCTGCCATCTATCTTCAGAGTGCAGAAGGGACCCCTTTGTGGAAGGTTCCGCCTGTGCAAATAGAACTGAGGTTACAATTTCACAACCTTAGTTCTAAGTCAGACAGGTCCCACCCTCTATTGGGTTCTATAGTCAAAGTGGGCGGAGCTAGATAAATGCACAAGATAACATCGACCCAACCACACTGAACCTGACCAGCAGGTTAGTAGCCCAAGCCCACTTATTTCTTAAAAACCTAGGCCACAGCGCAGAAGTAGAGGGCTCCAGCCAACCTAGGTAGTACATAATTGAACTGGATAGAGCCATGGCCTAACCCTGCAGGGGTCAAAGATTAGCGGTAGACACATCGTACCCCACATTACCCGGGTCATCAAAGAGCATCGGGACATGTAGATGTATCAAGCCGAGAGCTAAGGTCAGTGCAAGAAAACTGACACACACAAAGTCTTTTTTTTTGCTTTTTGCACCAGACCTGCGGGGCTCTTGTCTTCACTGGCTGCTGCCAGGATGCCTCATCACAGTGCCAAATATCATATAGACGAATATAAGGCACCCTGCTGGGCCGAAAAGTGGTCATCACTGAAGTCTGGACTAAGAGATGTCGGCGGGGGCTGATGTACTGGAGTCCAATGAGATGTTTCATTATAATCTGCTGACAAGCCAGTGTCTTAGCAAGGATGACCAGAGGCAGCAGACTAATGCTGGCGGCTGGAGAGGGCTCTTCTACAGCATCAATCTTGATATCCGGCTTTCTTATTGCAGAGAAGCATTACAGCAAATACTAGGAGGTAATCCCACTGCTGATTGTATCAAATCTTGGACAGTGCTCAGCAGGCCAGGCAGACTGTTAGCTTCTGCAAATGACTGTTTGCCCACTCTACACTGAAGAGGAGAAGGATATTTTAGCATCGAAGTGTGCAGCCTTATTTACTGTGAAGTCGGCACATACTCTTGTATAAAATCCTGTTTGGCCCAGAGTCCAGAAAAGGTGACGCCTGTGTGAGTTAGAACTCTTTTCATCTTTAACAAACCCAGAGACTCTGAACTTATGAGGAGTTTATCTTTGTTCAGATTGGGGTATGCATCTTATTTTATACTTCAGGGCCATTGGTCAGTGTTTGTGTGACAAAACATGTTTGATTTAAAACTATTGTTGGGATTTTTATTTATTTTTTTTTAAGTATACAACAGTTTTGAAAAGCTTTTAGGGGACAACAAATAATTGCCTCTGCCAAAAGTTGCTTTTAGGAAGATCTGGTTGCAAACTGAAGCTTTTGCAGTAATACCATCTAGAATATGGAGAGTTGTCTCTTTGTATATTGTGATGTTGGTCCTGGAGCCTGAAAATAACAGTGATAATATTATCTTGTACTATAATATATTTAGAACAGTCAGAGTGATTCAGAAAAAAAATTGCCTTGTTTATGCAAACAACAGCTCTGTTATTTTATCTAAACAGTCTGTTAGTGACGGCATTTGATTCAGAATTACTATTACATAACAATGCATTATCCTCGAAGACTGGGCTGTTAAGTCTTTTAATAACCTGACTTTTAGAAGCACACACAAATGGATACGCTCACCCCGCAGACAGACAGACAGAAAGACAGACAGACAAAAAGACAGTCAGTCAGTCAGTCAGTCAGTCAGTCAGTCAGTCAATCGGCTTGCCCAAGCCCCTTAAGTGTTAAGGCAAAACAATGAGCTTGGGCTTTCTTAAAGAAGGTCTGATAAGGAATATATTTAGGTTTGGCTAAACATAAATTGCAATGATTATTTTGTGTTCCTTCATTCAGTTATTTTGCACCACAAAATAATGCTTGTTAAAATGATTCACTGGAGGCACAAATCAGTTTCATGAAGCAGTTGACTTTGTCTCAAGTGTAAATGCTTGATTGAGATTTGTGAGACCTACCCTGGGTTAAGTGGGATGTCTCCTTCCTTTCCCCGTGGGGTTAAATTTAATAAATGATGCTCAACAGTGGAAGCTCTTAGTACTTTGAAAGTCTGTGTGTCTGTGTGTAAGCATACACAGGATGTAGTCAGCTGGAAATTACTTGAATTTGATCTGACAGCATACTTTTGGAGACTTGGTTATGTGGTTTGTTTGACTGAAGGACATTCTCATGCAGACCTAGCTGCCTGCCTACACTGCTTAGGATGCAATCCAAGAGAAGATATACAGTGTCAGTCCTTGTAGAATCGATGCTTAAACTGCATCATTTTCTTTGTAATCAGTCTTTTTGGCATAGCATCGCTGTAGCGGAAGTCTACATCTTCAGTTTGAAAAAAAAAAAAATATTCCTAAATGTCACCTTTCTCAAAGAGTTTCCATCAATTAATCAACCTCAGGAGTTTTATTTCAATGACCTTTACAGTTAAGGCCAATTAAAATGATTAAGGCATGATACATTTCCCTGTACCTCATACAGCAGCATGCTGATCATTTATCTTTTCTCAAATCTTCCTTTTGAAACAGATGTGAATCTTGGCAAAATTCTTTGCCAACATGCTGAGCTTCATTACATGACATTTGACATAGACATATCTGTAATATGTTAGTATGTTACCTCTATTATGTACCGCTTTAACATCTTGTTTTACTCCAGAATCAAGAGAACAATTGCATCCCTTATTGGCTTTTTGTCATTCTTAAAATATTAACGAAAGTGTTTTGTGGACAGGGAGGTTAATAAGTCGGCAGCAATTTTAGGTTCCCTGTGACCCTGGGAAAAAAGCAATGATGTCTAACGCCTTTCCACTTTCAGTATCACGCTTTTAGACTAATGTGCTATCACAACACGGAACATGTTACAGATACAAATTAATAAAAGTAAGCTGCTAAATACCATAACAAAATGGAAACATTTCAGGTAAACTTAGGAGTACATTGAGCATATCTTTCTCCAGAAAAAAAAAGTCCACCTGCTAAACGACATGCAGCGCAACGCAAAGAGGTTTGTCACTGTTGACCATGTAAGCAAGCAGGAACGCGGCACCACGATTCAGAATTTGTTTTATGCAGGACTTGACACGAGAGAGATTATGACAGTAAGTGCTAGGTTGCTTTTTGCAACCAAAACTTGGGGACTGGAGAAAGTGGGGCAACATCCTCACCGGACCAAGCAACACCCTGACAAGCCAAGAACAAGCAATTGTCAAGGCCATCCTACTGACAATGGTAAGTTATTGGTTAAATGGCTATATACAAATAATGTAAAAAAAAATAGCCAAATAATTAAATCACTATAGCCTAAAACTAGCCTCTGAAATAAAAAGAAATATGCTAGCAGCTAGTGTACTTTCCATAGCAACCATCTCGGTATGTGCATCCAGCCAGCCTAAGAGGGCCAATTCTATAGTGAACATTATCATTTATCAATTAAAATATCTATTAATTGAAATGTGTCTGTAACTTTTATAATGCCATACTTGATGACCATTTTATAAAGCTTTGTGTCGGGCCAAACAAGGCCCCTTAGCGGTGATCAGAACATACCATGGCTTGTTCCGAATTGCCTGCATTGCCTCAATATACATTTTCTGTATTAATTCAATATGAGCCTGCTACCAGATTTTTTTCACTGTCCCTTGGTGGTGTGCTCACCATAGCCCCATACTCTTGTTTCAATTTGACAGCAGTGAAGCCATTGTATTCTCTGATAGTGTCAACTGAGTGCAGGGCTGTCTGGGTGCAGATTTATTTTATTACCTTTTACTGGTTATTTTTACAATTACAAGTACAGCTAATTACTTTTTAGAGTCACCTCTTCAGCCTTTTAGCACCCGCTGTGTCAGACTTGTGAGCCAACCAAATGTTCTGAAACACATCCAGCTTTTACTGCCCTTAAAGATAGGTAGCTCTGTTTCTAAAACACACATGCTAAATGTGAGTGCACACACTAATGCATACACAAACTACGTCTGTGAGTTCACTGTTCAACACATTAATACAACCCATATCGTATTTGATAAGGGATATCAGACATCAGTAGCATTAGACAAACGTACTGTATTCCCCTTTCTAGACAAAATTGATTTCACTCACAAATATGTATTGTGTTTACCCTTCACACAAATACACACGTTAAACCCTCCATCCTACTTAGCCTCCTTTCTCCTCCCTACAGCACAGATTTGTGTGGTATCCCTCTATAATTCCCATTATGGTGGTGTCAGGTTTGGTGCTGAAGCATCTGAGTGGCTTAGCTGTCTTAGCGCCAGCATTCCAAACCAGCTTTACTGTTCCTCTCCCAGGGTTGTCCCATTCCAAAAAGAGACTTTGTCTTGTACACCACTGGTAGTGCCACCCAAAGTCCAACACCAGCCATTCAGCTATAACTGAAAAAGTTGGGTTTGGAAAGACATTGACATATGATCACTTTATATGGTAGAAACGTATTGTTTTAATTGATATTTTTAGATCTCAGTGCTGTATTTTACACAGTTTACCATTACAAAATTGAGCGGCAAGCTGTGTGGTACTTTCTGGATGTCTCACAGCAGTTTGTGAAGTGTCACAAAATGCAATCTATTGGTTTTGTGTACAGGGCCACTTATAGTCATTTTTGTGTCGCTCTGGATGACTTATTTTTCGGAACAACAATATGCAACCAAACAACCATTAGGTTACAGTAACAAAGCACTTAGTTAGGTCTAAGTTAACCGCAGCAAACTTTAGGTTAAGGCAACAAAACCACAAGAACACTTCGTACATGGTCCCTTGGGTAAAAGTACTGTTTGTTTGACCCATCCACCTCCCCTCGTTTGCACAATGCACAATATTTGTGTCCATGTACACATGACCAACAGACTTGTGGTGAGATTTGTTAGGAAACATTTTCAGGGATGACTTAATCTTTCATTCGTTACCACCCTTCCTGCTTTTGTATGGTAACCATTGACCCTCTACAGCTTTGCATTTTAACCTGCATCATATGATGGGATTGATTACCAGTTATATTTAATAGTCTGCAAGGCTCTGCCCTTAGGAACACAACATATCCTTACAACCTTACAAAGTACCAGTGTTTGTCAGTATATATGTGTGCAGACAGCATTCTCAGGCCCAGCGCTCACACTATTCCCATGATGTGTTGCTGCTGCAGCGTGCACCTTCAGAGGATGAAGATAACGCTAAGTGTGACTAAAAATATATTTTCTCACTTTTTCTGCTGAGACATCATGTACCTCAGCAACATGAGTGGGATGAAAGACAGATGGTCCGCATTTCCTGTTTTTGTCTGAACATTCGCAGCCACAGTGTGGAGGGACAAGGTTGCTGTCAGTAACTTATCCTATCCTGACTTTATACACTGCAATGTGCAGTGCTGTGTGGTCTGGGAGTACTGCCATATAACTCTAGCTGACCTGCTGGGCAATTTGGTCTTTCTCTGAGTCTGCACTTAGGGCTGGTGAAAAGAAGTGGGAGAAAAAGACTCACTGTGTGGGATGGACTGTTACTGTTCCTTATCAGCTGACTTTATAAATGTGAGTTTGGGTTTGTTGAGGTAAGGCAAATATTGACCTTTGACGAATGTGTTTAATACACACATCTAGTGATCTGGAAACTAAAGGTATAATCTATTGACAGTGCTAACAAAATGTGCCACATTAAAATGTTACAATTTAGGAAAACATGTTTCAGTTTAGATGTATCTCTGTATGAGCCGTGATTATGCAATTTTTCAGCAAGTGAATAAATAAAAGGATGTGTGTGTTTATGTTAATTGGCATGAAAAATCAACCTGTAAATATCAAATATAAATGCATAGTGCAGTTGGTAATACACGACAAACCCAAAGGAATTAAACAAGAGTTTAATATATACGTGTGTGTGTGTGTGTGTGTGTGTGTGTGTGTGTGTGTGTGTGTGTGTGTGTGTGTGTGTGTGTGTGTGTGTGTGTGTGAGAGAGAGAGAGAGAGAGAGAGAGAGAGAGAGAGAGAGAGAGAGAGAGAGACAGAGATGGATGGAGTTTCTGGTATAAAAACTAAAGTTAAATGTCACACCTGTCCGTCACAACACACCTGCTCTCACTGATGCGTCTGCTCTGACAGGCTGACATTTACACACCTCAGCAGACTAACACACGTGTTTTCACACACACACACACACACACACACACACACACACGCACACACACACACAGACATGCACAAATGTTAACACACATACACAGATACATATATATGCATTAACAGGCAACAGGTTCCACATTTTGAAATGTGAAATCAAAGTGTTCATGAGTCATTTCAGATCGTGCCAATGATTTGTTTTTTTCTCTGAACCCACTTTAAATAAGCTCTGCCCTATGACTTTTTTATGCTATTAAGCTATTTTGCAGTGCTGTCTACTATAAGCAACCACAACAGTCTGCTGGTTACAATATCATATCATCATGTCAGTGTCATCTTCTTAACACCATATTTGTCACTTTATGTCTACAAGGCAATTTTAAATGTGTTGCATTTTCCCCCTTCACATACAGTACCAGTCAAAAGTGTGGACACACCTTCTCATTCAACTACTTTGAAGAATCTAAAATATAAAACATATTCTGGTTTGTTGAACATTTGTTTGTTTACCATATAATTCCATATGTGTTCCTTTGGATGTCTTCAATATTAATCTACAATGTAGAAAAAAATTAAAATAAAGAAAAACCATTGAATGAGAAGGTGTGTCCAAACTTTTGACTGGTACTGTATACTAACATAGCTGCCAGAAGACTCTGAGCATGTACTTAATTTGCCTTCAAGATTACATCATCATAACAATAAAATCAATATACAATATATTTTTTTTAACTCTCTAGTATTGTTCCTTCGCTTAATCCATTGCCTCCTTGCAGTTGTTACATTCATTCAAGATTAGGTATTTATGTTCCTTCAGGCTATGATGGGACCCTGCATTTTACAACCTGCTGCAAGTAGTTTGCATTGACATTTTTACAATGCATCATCACACATAACCTTACCGAAGATCTGCATATGATACTTTATATTGGCTGATGTCATCTGAAAATGTCAAGATTGCAGGTAGGATTTCATATTTTGCTATTATTCTCTTACCCTTTGACGGGTCAATATTGATTTAGTCACAAAAATAAAGAGAAGTAAATTCAGCCCTCACAGATATGCACACAGTCATATTATATTTGTCATCTTAAGAATGTGTCATGCCTCCTGGGTGTGTTTAGTAAGACAGCTGCTGCTATATTTCAGTCTCTCCACCTTACTGTCATTTTCAATATTAAAAATAAAAGAGACAGAGAAAGAGAAATGAATATAATTTTCGGCTCAAAGTCAAACTTTAAATTCACAGGCCTTTGATTATCCAAAAGCTCATAACAGGTTACTTATACAATGGTATCAAGTTTAAAAAATGGTCTCACTATGTGAAATGGCTTGATGGACAAAAGTCTTGGTTTTTCATTCATACCGAACAGTTTAGGGACCCCAGTATGCAAAAATCTTCAAATACACCATTTTTAGAATAGGCATAATAACACATCGCTAAACTGTACGGAATAAGCACAAAGTGGGCATGTCTGTTATTGGGAGACTCGCAAGGTATCCATGGAAACAATTTTCATTCATAGACTTTGGAGCATTATCCAGCCTCCCCTAGTTTCATGTGACACTAGTATTGTCACTCTAGCTTTTAGACTAAAGGCGCCACAGCTCCTTAAAGATAATGTCAGCCGGGAACCCTGGTGATCCCGTGGATCTCAAAGGGTAACAACCTTTCAATACAAGACCGTTCCACAGGCTGTGCTGTCCATCGGCATTTTTATCAGAAAAAAGCTACCGCACCTGGTTTTGCACACCGGGCCAACACTAACTTGCAAGTTCATGACAAAACTGTTCCACAGGTGTATTACACATTTCAGCATCCATGATGAAAATCCTCTGGTGTGAATCAGGGGGGGTCAGAATATTCCCTCGGCTTAACACTTGAATAACTGTCAGCCAAATCAAGAAGATGATGAGGCAGAATAAACTGATAACTCTGATAAAAATGCACCTGGCCAAACTTTCAACCGAGTTACAATCTTACTTCCCTGACAATCAGGATATGTGTGCTCTACATGACCGGATACGCAGACCTCACCCAAAAGCACTAGAGTGACTACATGGGAGCGTCATCCACCGGTCTTCAGACAATGGTTTCAGGCTGTAATTTTCAGAGGCATCACTAACACAGTGTTGGTAATGTGGGGAGAAGGAGTACCAGGAACTTGCAAAGGAGGCTCTTCACCAGATGTGGCCATTCAGTTCTACGTACTTCCACAGCTATGTGAAGGGTCCAGTGCATGCATGGGTCCAGTACCCAAATCCTGCAGGCAGTTGGCAGCTTCCTGCACAACTCTCAGGTGTCTGTCTGGTTGGACCAGCTGGGTGTCTGACAGCACATGGTGATGTTGATAGGGGGCACTGGCTGGAATTGGCTTCACAGTGGTCTCAGCTGAGATTCCCTCTTAGGATTGCAATGTTATTTTATGGGACTGTCATCTTTTGATGTTCTGTAGAATAGTGTTCATTAACAGACATAAATGCATTCATGTAATAAGATGTCAACCAGTTATATATCCAGTTAACACTCTTAAAACCTCTAAACTGTAGATGTCTTACATTTCTTACTTTCAAAATATACTTGTGATGTTTTCACTTCCTCTTTTCTCAAGGTTCCCTTTTGGCTGAAGTACTTTTCTAACCATGCTGCTTTGTATTTTTTGACTTTCCTGTCTCTTTCTTATAGCAAAACATCCTTGTAAATTTTGTGGGTGCTTTTATAATAGTATTTATTTTCATTTGGTCTGGACCAAAGGGAAAATTGATGTGACATTACACTTTAAATGGATTAATAAATTGCCACCGTACTTGGTGTAGGATACAAGCTACACAGCAGTTTGAACTGCTGTTTATCGAGCAGGAAAACCCTGATTTGCATAAATATGTAATTTTCCTATACAAATCGATGTAAGACCGCTCATGTATACATTTCATATTACTGGCCTGTCACTTCTTGACAGTGACAGAAAAAGACAAACAGAGATGTATTTGTGGGATGGAAAATGCGTGAGAAAGCTTAGAAACAGATGCATAGACACAGCACAAATGCATAGAGTACATATCAGGTTTTCATACTCGCTATATCCCTTAACTAGGTCGATTTTCATCTACACCTCAGAAAAATCTATGGCAAAAGAAACCTTAGAAACAAAGGATTATTTTTCAAAATCTACTATCACTTCCTTTCCTTTGTCACAACAGTTGACCTACAGCAGCTGTTTTGTGGTCCGTTGCTCGACAGAAAAACCTCATAAACTGCAATGTTTTTGTTTTAGACTTGTTTAGTGATCCTTCCCAACTGTTGTGGTGTCATCCCGTCCTTTCAAGGAGAATTGGATTTGTGGAACTCTCAAAACGGATGCTGCTTCCTCATGACTGCCCCCAACACAACAGGCAAGCACAGCTGTTGCTGACACTGTCCTGGTCAATACCTTAGTACTGGTAATCATTATCACAGGCTGACCGTGCAACAAGCATCATCCAGTGCAGTTTAGGTTTTGGTTAGATTTAGCATTGTCTTCCAATGCATACTATGGCATTTATGTTAGTAGCCCACTCTCACTGCTTACAAAACAACATCGTTGGGCTTCTGGACATTGTGCAAGGAAAGATAAATCGATTTGGCTCTGTGTTCTCCTTCAATCTTTCAGTCGGTTGCCCATACATTAATTATTTACCACTGCATACAACAGTCTTTTAACTACCATCACCAATTCACATTGGTACAGACTGTGAATACGATTTATTGATGTCCAGACTGTTCACATTGTTTTCTTCATCTGAACAATCTCGCTGGTAAGGCATCTATCTTTGACAAAGTGATTTTGCCTGCCTCCAAAGGGCAGTGCAACAGGAGATGGATCCTTTCTCCCCATTTATTTTGCTCAGAGCCGCAGAGATTTCTCTTGCCATGAGTTTTATGATGTCCTTTTAACCTCCATGTTGCTGCCTCCATCTTGATTCTGATGGAGACAGCAAAACCAAATCATCTGCAAAGAGCAATGATGTAATTTAATGTCACGGTGTTGTGGGTTGAGCCAAGGGGCCTTGGACAATCATGTTGGCAAGTTTATCAATGTAAATTTTCAAACACTTTGGACTGCAGCCCAGTATCACACAATGACCTTGACAGAAAGTGATTCCTTTTTTTCCTTCAATATGGCCCTGCATTTATGATATTGTATTGTTGGGTTTTATGGGTTTTAGACAGAAGGTTGACCTTATTTAACCTTAGTAGGTAGAAGGTATTTAAATATGTGGAACACACACCTGATAGCTACTATTGAGGTCGATGCAAATGGAGTAGTGACAGTGTTTTCATAAGCTCTTACAAATAATGATACTGTTGCAACAACAAGATCCTTTATGAGTAGCCACATAATGTCTTCCGTCAAGGTCAACAAGGTAGTTTATTTTGCATGGGTTGATATAGATTGTTTAAAATCAACCAGTGTGAATAGTCTCTATCTATTATATCCAACAGAAACGTCAAATACTTTACAGCCAAATTTGTTGAGGTGTAAAATCATTCACATTGTTGACATTTTTCTCCCATGTTAAGGAAGTTTAACTAGTTATTGATACACATACCACACGGTAAAAACAAGCTACTCATTATATCAAATGGTAAAATCAATTTGCCTTTCCTGTCATGTAATTGCTTTATTCTTGATGAATAGATTACATCCCACAACACATATGTTGGAAATCAGAATACCATAGAGAGCTGTTCCATCTTTACATATTGGATATATTTTTCTTGAAATTGGAATGTGCTATAGTCGTGGATTCTATCACCTCTAAAAAGAACCAGCG
This sequence comes from Anoplopoma fimbria, assembly GCF_027596085.1. Taxonomy (NCBI): domain Eukaryota; kingdom Metazoa; phylum Chordata; class Actinopteri; order Perciformes; family Anoplopomatidae; genus Anoplopoma; species Anoplopoma fimbria. Next base: position 9,360,786 of record NC_072449.1, on the reverse strand, counting down.
AGCATTTATTATGCAGGAACGATGATGCAATTTCAGTAGCATATTGTTTTTCTTAACGACTGCTAGTCTCTCACTGTCTTCATTTCCCCAGCGACTCTCTGAGACGATGATGTTCCCTCTCAGCCTTTCACCATACTTTGCTTCTGTGCATGTGTGTGTGTTTATGAGAAAGAATGATTAAGAAATAGACATGCAGAAAAGAACAGCTTCATGGGTACATGAATACATAACAGACAAACCACTTCACTCTGTTTTGCAATGTGTGCTGCTGTCAGCCACAGTGTTGTTTTTGAGACCACCATTGGGTGGCACCAATTCAGATTTGTTTTATTTCTACACAAATTTAGGCTTTAAGGTCTAGTGTGTAGGATTTAGTGTCATCTAGCAATGATGTCTTCCGTGTGCTAAGCGTGTAGGAGAACTACGGTAGCAATTGCAAAAAACGCAAATGGCGGAGTAATGTGGCTGACTCCCTGAAGAGGAACAGCTCTGTATTTAGATCTAAACAATTCATTCTAAGGTAATGAAAACACAACGATTCTGGAATTCAGTTACCTAAAAATGTATGTGTTGTCATCCTCTTGCATTGACTTGAATAAAAACCCACCGTTTACATTGCAGATAACAATGATCCATCTTCACTGTTGGGCGCAATGAATTAAGACTGGAACACTGACATTGGCTATTATCTACATAACCTGTACAGAAAAGTCAATCCCTACAAACAATAGGGAATATTTGAATAACAAGCCTTGGATCACAAAAAGACAAGCCGCCAACCCTAAATTAAACAACTTCCCAGATGATCATGTTGCAGAAAAACTAGTCCAAAACATACTTGAAGAAACAGATACGGAGGCTAAAGAGGTACACTTAGAGGAAAACGAAGCTGTCTCATGAAGGTAAAGCCAGGGACGTCTGGGGGCCTGTAGAATACTTGATGTCAACACCAACAGAACTACCACTCCATGCTCTGACACAAATGAATGTGTAGCCATGGCATGGAGAATTAATATATCTATTATCACAAGTTTTGAAAGGCCTAATCATGTCGGACGACTTCGTCAGTGACTGAGGTGGTTTCAGGGTTTGCAGATAGAGTTGAAATGCAATAAATATCACCATGTGCAAAAAACATCCAGAAACATTCACTTGTTGGCTGTTTAGCTACACATTAGATTTAAGATATCACTTAAGATCACGTTAAGAAGGTCTTAAATGTCACCCTGCTGAACAGCATCAAATTCATGAATGCACCATCAAGTGGTTGTTGGTGATGCAGGACTCGCACTATTGCATCCCCCCTTGAGAAGTCAAGATGCTGTTGCCAAACATTTTTTGAGGACTTTCCTGCTGACTTCAACGCAACACAGCCTTATTTAGTTGATGAAAAAGTGTTAAAAATAATTAAAACCCACACCTCAAAATCAAGGTCATGGATACTTAACAGAAAACAGCAGGTTAGAATACATTTTCTAATAAGCTCCCCTGAGAACCACCTCTACTGGATTACCACAGGTCATCTCAACTGTACTCTTCACCTTGTGCAATGGCAACTTCAAGAAGCTTCTCATTACTTAATTATGACATGCACAGAGTGGCCGGGCAAACCACACAGGCCAACCTTTGCCAAGACAAGAAAGATGGTTGAGGACTTCTGTTTCTGAGCCCTACATCCCAGCATTGTTAGTTGATGGCCAGATCATCAGGTTATGGATAACTTACACTCACCTTTAAAACCAATACTCAAAATGTCAGCAACAGACCTTTTTTCGTCAGAAACTTTAGAAAGCCCCCTTGAATCATTTCTCATCTCAGTATAATACAGTAGCATGGCCTGTACTGTACAGCTTCACTGAAAACCCTACTAGCATTTGCAGTAAAATAATTTGCAAAGTCCTTGCATTGCTTAACAGCATATAAGATAAACAGACTATGAAGAGTGGGTAACGGATTTCATCAGACACTTCACTTCACACACGCACACAATGCATAACCAGTACAAGCTCTTCCGTTCTAGGTGCAAGTGCCAGATACTTACACTATAGACTAAATGAGCCATATCCTTATTAGTGCCATCATGTAGCTAACTCATAATATGGCTGGGAGGTCACGTTATGGCTGGTGGGTATTTTAACCATGCCGTTTTTAATTCAACACTAAGGAGTCTTGGTTATATATTTAATATGCTTTATATATATTTTATGCTCATTGAATTTTATGTGCCAAGGTAGCCTAACACTGTTCTTGATCTTATACATTTTTGCTTTGATTTATTATATTGGTTGTTTAGTCTGGTGTAAAAGTTTTGTAATTTCTTGAAGTTTCTTATAACTAAATGTGTAACAAATGTGTCATCTATATCTGAATTTAAATGTAACAAGTTATAGAGACACTATATATTAAATATGTTTAATGTGTAACATATTTATAAACTTCTTAGGGCATTCAAGCAATACAAAATGGGGCAGCATTACAATGGGTAGGGCTGTAAACCATCTGTCTGGTCTGTGTGGATCTATTGCTATGAAAGAGATGTTAATCTGCCCTTTTTCCTCCTGTCCTGTTAGTAAACTGTGGGAATGGAATGAATACCTAATGGCAATGGACGAAGGGTATATAAAAGATGAGTGTTTACTGTAAAGGGAGGACACACTGAGATACTGATAACTCGTCTCTTATCTGCACCAAACATATGTTTGCATTACGCAGAATATCTGTCAATGTGATGTGCATGGACATAGTGCGAGTGTGTGTGAGTGAATGTGTGTGTGGGGGTTGGAATATGGGGGATGGTAAAGTACACGGCAACAATAAGCAAGCACATACGAGTTTGTGATAATGTACTGAAAGTTCCAAATGTATGTGTGGTGTCTGAGTGTGAATAGTACGACTTAGCCATGCAGACACACGTGCATGTGCACAAGACTCGTGACACAGGCTTGCCTGTTTATGTACGTCTGTTTGCGCATCCTGCAACTAAACATTCATGGGCACCTACATGTGAAAGCATGACTCCTAACTAGGCTGACCCGAAGCTTTCACTGTTGCCATGGTAATCAACATCCAAATCAGTATATGAATGCAGTGTTTTGTTTTTTATGCAATATCCCAAAAATCACAAATAGCCCATTACATAAGGAATACTAATACCACATTATTAACTATGCTTCAACAGCCTGCTGTTCTAATCCGTTAGCCCTTAACTTTGTGTAAAATTCAGCAAATATCTCCTATTCTAAATTTGAATGAAGCAATTAATCTAATTAAATTATATATATTGTTTTGTTTGTTTATCAAATCAACTTTCTTTAATGAATGAAAAGTCAGTGCGGCCTCCCTCTGTGTGAAGCAGGAGGAAAAGCGGTTTCACCGCAGTGAAAAAGTTGTTTTTGAAACACTTAAAGCCAACAAATATGGATTAAAGCAGCATATTTTTATAGGATAGAATCATGTTGTAAATTTAGGAAATGATTACAACTATATCTAAACAATAATTTTGAACTTTTGAACTTTATTACACTCCGGAAATGTGTACAAATAATAATAAATATATATATATATATAAATATATATATATGTAAACCATTACATTTTGAAGTAATTTATTGACATGCTATTTAAATTTTCTTACTTTGCATTGCAACAGTTTTGCCATGTTTAACTTTTTCCCTTTTCAAAATAAATTTAAATTCCACATTAGTTTTGAGGGTTTTGTTGTATAAATAGATGGATAGAGCTATGTATGGTGCAGCAAGTCGGAAACAAACACACGCACACACACATCTAAATACATGCACACATACATGCACACACTCACAATAATGTAAAACAATTTGTTCAGTCATGTTGCAATAAATTGTAGCATCAAAAAGCATTTGTTAAAGTTTCGTATGATGTGGCTCTTTGTTTTAAACATCAGTAAGGCATGGGAATTCTTATTGAATATGTATGGCAATATAAGAGCAGTGAATTTCATTGAATATATTTGCTTTATACTTGATTAAATCTTTTTCCCATTTGTATACTGAAGCACGGGAAAATTAGCGTTTTGACAATAAATGTCAAATGTGTTGTACCACAGTGATTATAGATGTGCTAGCATGTGCTAGTGTATGCATATGTGTGTGTTTGTGTCTGTGTGTGTAATCTTCAAGGTGAGAGGAAATACACTATTAGTTGTATTAATCTTTATACCAGTGTGTATGTATCTGTATGTGTGCCTGTGTGTGTTTGTATTGGAGGAGAGAGACTGAGTGTGTGCGTCCCGCCTTCAGCCATGTTCTGGATCAAACATTCCATCTGCTCACTACTGTCCTGCTGTGTCCTGCAGCAGGTATTCTCAGTCTCTCTCTCTCTCTCTCTCTCTCTCTCTCTCTCTCTCTCTCTCTCTCTCTCTCTCTCTCTCGTACACACACATACCTTTTTCCACTTCTGCCTGCAACCCAGTGGATGTGCACACACTGGCTGTTCCCAAACAACAATGTGCGCACACACACACACACACACATCCACGAAAAAATGTCAATCATCCACACCACTCCATGCAGAGTGACAGTCGCAGATTGAGGTGCAGCTAGCCAGAGGGCCCAAAGCCAGGCATGGGTGGACATACACACACACACACACACACACACACACACACACACACACACACACACACACACACACACACACACACACACACACACACACACACACACACACACATACCTATATGCACACAAACACACTCACTCCCAGTATCCTATCCAGCTGTTCCCGAGGAATGACTCAGATGCAACGCCTATCTCAAGGCTCTGAGGATGAAGAGCCTGGCCTCCACAGAAAAAAGAGATATGAGCTCTGGGAGCGTTGCTGATCCATAACGTCAAGCCTGTGCTCAAGTTATCTGTCCATCTTTCTATCTGTGCTCGGACAGACAGGCGGACTGTTCCACTAGCCAACTAGCCCAAGGGTGTAATGGAGGGGCAAATGGAAATAACGTCTTGCTAACAGGTAGTGAAATTATTATGGTCTGAATATTCCAAGGTCATGTAGAGTACTTTTCAGTCTGTTTGATTTTTTTGTTTTTTTTAACAAAACGGTTCATTTGTAGTTCAGTCCAGTTCAGTGTTGGTCTGTTGTTTGTCAATGTATTTATTTTAAGCTTGAATGATACGCTATCTATGTGTATAACTTATTCTTCAATTAATAGGCATGAATATAACTTCTACGTAAATCTGAAAACGTTGTAATCTCATCTGTAATGTTTCATAACTTTGCCCTTCTTCTATACATGCAGATTCTTTTTTGTTGGAATTAAATTTAGATTCACTGCCGCAGGATCCCTTAAACCTACGTATATACTGTCCAAGAAAGACAAAGAGGGATTTTCCATCTCGCTCTCTTATTACCTCCAGGAAACAGACCAGCACTGTTCTAGTAAGTAAGAAACATCAAAGAGACTAGCACTAACATCCCACAATTCCTAGGCTCATACAGCTGTGGCCAAGGGGCCAAAGAGAATACAGCATCCTATAGGGTCAGATGTTCCCTCGAGAAAAAAGCTCATGAGAAGACAACGTTCAATGAAGCATTGTGTATGTGTGACTGTGGATGCTCTATATACAATGGTTGGCGGGAGCATTCGTACACTGTATGCTGTAACCCTGCAGCTACAAGCCTATAATGAAATCCATAAAGGATCATGGACAAGGGTTCAAGTAGAATAGGGGGTATATCTTTGAGTGGAGATTTAATACATGCTTCCATCTCTTACTTTGTGCTTAAATATGTGTGCCATCATATTAAAATAGGCCAGGTCCTCTCTTGGGGTTCCAGCAGCAGGCCCAGATGCAGGCAGTAGCCTCCAAATTGGGCCCTCAAGAGGCCAGTGGCACAAATGTACTGGCAACAGCTCCCACAGCACACATATTGGCTGCAGATGTAGCAATCAAAAGTCCTGAATAAAATGTGATGACTGTACTACGGTTACATGGGAATAAGGGTGGATATGCAACCTATAGGGGTAGGGGTAAATAAGAAAATAATGCTAACCTAAACACTATTGACTTGGAAGTATAATTTTGGATGACAGCTTTAATGATGATAGCCTAATTACTAAATTACAGTGCTCATCCATAATAGCTACTTTCAAGAACAATTCATACCCATCAGTATTATCCGCTTGCACTATTTCTCTTTCTATCTGAGAAGGATGATGCCTATTATTTTCGTTGTCTGAGAAATTAACAATATTTAGCAATGTGAAATTGCTTTACAAGTATATTGGCAAAGGTGAAATGTTACAAATTTATATCTGAAATATGAAAACTTTACACTAAATTAAAGACAAATTAATGAATCAGGGTCTTTGATTTGTTCATCCACAGTCTGTGCTTCCATTCCTGGGCTTAAGTTTATCAAAATCTCTAACGGTCTAATTACGCTGAAGCACATCTTCACCATGACATTCTAACAAGGCACTCAAGAGGTCACAAGATCAAATCCCTCTGCTCTGCATTTCAAACATCAAATGTTTACTTGAGAGTGAATTATGTAGGTTCTCAAGCAACATAAAAGCATTTTGCTGTTTATCCAGAAGGCAACATATCTATATAAGAAATGCTGTATCCTACATTTGAAAAAGTCTATTTTAGTTCATTTCAACTCAATTTGAACCCTAAAGTATATGTATTGATTGCTGTAAAAATATCTTCATGATCTTTATATTATATATTTTGTGGTTTTGTTTTACCCAAACGAAGTGGAAATAATGACACTACTGGAGGGATGGAGGAACATCTGGAGATTTTGTCAATGAAGACTGGATACATTAATAAAAAAACGAGATGGTATGGTTAGAACTGAGGATGGGAAAAGGGGAGACGGTGAATTAAAAAGCGAAAAGAGAGGATTCCTCCCTCAAGGAAACCGTTGTGGTTTCCCATCTGCTGTGCATCTTTTAACCTTGCGTGCCCCAACCAAAAATAGATTAGTTTGAAATGTTTAATGCATGTGGATGTGGATGTATATAATAGAGTGAGAAAAAGGCAAGAGAAGAATGGAGGAGAAGAGCATGATCTTCATATTTCGTGCATTAATTTAAGACATGCATGCATACATACATCATTAATATTGGCAGAGCGTGTCTACTTCTAAGTTAGTGTGTAAGCCAGTGCATACATGAAATAACTGCATATTCTGGTTAGTCAGTTCCTGCCTGTGCTGCTGCCCTTGCCTCATGGAGAGGATAAGCACGGAGCATTAGAACCAGGCATTCTCATTACATTATAGGATGAGTAATGCTTGGCAGTGGCGACTACAGTTCAACTTTACTGTTACGGCCTGTGACCTCATCATCTCTGCCTTCATAACGGTCTTCATTATCATTGAAACCAATCATCATTTTAATAAGAATAATCCTATCACTGAAGTTGAAGTTTTTTGATCTTTGTGGGTACAATATTATTGTTGCCATAATTTGCTTCTCTTGTCATAATTATTGTATTATTATCCGTCTGTCAATACTCACACTGTAGAACTGCTGTCAGTTAATGAGTGGATTCCTATTATTATGATTATTATTATTAGTATTAATAGTTAGCAGTACACTCCCATCCATCCTTTATAACCTTTCCTCACACACAAATGCCTACTTATCAGTGTGATCATTTGTTACAATTACAGTTGTACAGGACTGTTTGCAACAACGCACCTCATTGTCTGTATTTTAGATTAATATTTTATATCACAACCATATAGCAGAGATTACTGTCATAAGATGTTATCAATTGTCTGGTTACTTTAAATGTATCCCAATGTATCTTACCTGAATTTAAACTGAAACCTAAGTTTGACCTTTTTCCATAAATTAGGAACTGATTAGAAAATGATGTCTTTTATTTTGTGTCATGGCAATACCTAACAATAAGTAGCTGCTAAAGGGTCTCTTGTCATTTTACAAAAATAATCAAAATTGTCAGCACCAGTTGACATTTGCACAGCAGTAACTATAAGTACCAATCATTCAGCCAATATAAACTACGAATATAGCAATATTTTCATTGCAAAAACTGTGTGCTTCAGGTTCAAATTTAATTTAACCTGTTTTACATTTCCTGTCTACCATTCCACTTTGCTGCTCTTGTAACACACAAAAGCTGCTTATGCCGCTTGGAGAATTTAGCAACGTGACCTAACAATTTCCCCAAAAACACGAAAAGCCACTAAGTTTGTTATCCCCTATTAAAGATGTACAATTTCAGGGGAGAGCAGAAGGCGTTTGCATAGCTCATCCTCTCCCTGCAGTAAAATGGATATTTTTTTATGAGTCTAATGAATATTTTAACTTTTGGGGCAATTACATGACTCTAAATGAGACAGAGTGTACTTCACCTAAGCTAAAATATGCAGGAGCTGTGAAAGACATGATGAGCAGTGCCAAACAAGTGGCATGTGTCTGAGGTAAACACCTCAAATACACAATAGGTTAAATGTCCTTCCAACTTTCTCTGTTGATTTGTCTGAACTTTGTACTCAAACAAAGGGGGTGGATCACTTACATTTTATGTATTTTTAGTTATCTAGCTTTCTTTTTCCACTTAATTTCCCCTGTGGTGTTTCAATTGTTGGAGATTAAAATGTTATCGTTCAAGAAATAAAAAAATAAAATAAAAAATGATGAGCCCTGGATTGTTAACAGTTAATCAATCGTTTAGAGTTCAGTTCAACACACATATGATGAATTCTCTAAAATTGTCTTTATTATTCATTCCTCTTCAGTTTAATTTTGAGCAGTTGTTTCTGATTAACTGCCAAAACAATTAACAGCTAAAGACCTACACAGTACAGTGACTCATACACCTGCCATCAAATTTGTTTAAAAAACAGAAGTTTCAGTCTTGCAGGCAATAAATGAAAATTATCATAACGTCACACAAATAATTACGGTGCATAAAATTAATTAAATTCCACCTCTTACACAATTAAAAAAAAGTTATTAGCACTTATTATCTTTTTCTTTACCTGTCCTTCTTTCCTCTTTTTGCATTTTTTTTTCTTCAATTGACACACAAACACACACTACAGAAGCAATATCATTTCGCTTGGTCTACGACCCATGGGGTTCTTTGCTAACCCTCCTGTCACTCATATCTGCAACAAACAAAAAAGAAACCTCAACAAAGTATCGAGTAAGCAGTTTTTATTTTGCTGACCACAATGCCCCTCCACTAAGGCCAATCAGACTGGGATGAGTTACTGGACGTCATGGACCCACACAAACAAACATGCCCAGCTCTGTGTGTGTATGCACCCCTGCCTGTGTGTGTGTGTGTGTGTGTGTGTGTGTGTGTGTGTGTGTGTGTGTGTGTGTGTGTGTGTGTGTGTGTGTGTGTGTGTGTGTGTGTGTGTGTGTGTGTGTGTGTGTACTAGTGCAGAGGGATTTGCTCTATGTAAAGACTAAAACAGATACAGCATATTTTGTGAGGACACAAACGCGCATAAGCACACATACAGTAAATCGTATGCCTCCTCACTATATTGTAAAGTTGTGGTATTGGTTTTGTAGGCTTTTGGGTTTATACTGGATTTTTTTTGTTGCGTCTGTAGGGCGGAGATATTAGCATAATCTGGGTCAAAGCTTATGAATGAGGATGTGGATGCATGTTTTACTCTTCTCCCCAAAGACTACAGCACAGCCCAGTTCATACATTATTCACTTGACTACAAGTGTCTAAGAAAAGATGGTGAGAGAGAGATATTGAAGACAGAAAGAAAGATGAGGAAAAACTCTGCCAAAAATAGCAAGTCTTCAAGACAGACATGAGGGCAAAGATCTTGTTGTCATTTGGGGACAAATGAAAGCTCAATCCACATGAACAAAGAAACAAGACAGTTTTAGTTGAGAAGCAATTAAACTATTTCATTTTTGTCAAAATTTGGACCCTGGATTAACATCTCTTCTTTAGTTCTTGGCCTCATCACAAATTTCACAAATGTCCCCAAAATGACCCCAGCTCTTACGACAGTGAAGAGCTCACAAACACTTAATAGCGAAGCCCTTAACTTTACTTCGCAATAGTTGACAAACAATTGACCAAACATTATGCACTTGCAATGTTTTTATATTCGTAACGTGATCAGAATACCCATTTCTAAACTATAAGGTCAATGCATTTGGGAATTCTACCAGTTACCACTCAGCACAAACAGATTGTCTGAGCACATAAAAGCCTATATTGAGCCTTGAAATGTTGCCATTGCCAGCATTAAACAGGCCCTATTATGCTATTTTCCGGTTGCCTACTTTTACTTTAAGTTACAGTTACAACATGTTTACATGCGTTAATGCTCATAATTCGCCTTGTTTTTCTCCTCCTGGCTCTCTGAAACGCTCCATTGTAGCGCTTGCTCCTCCCTCCAGAAAGCAAAGTCTGACCTGATTGGTCAGCTAGCCCGCTCTGTTGTGATTGGTTAACGTTTCACATTTCAAAAAACTCTTCCTCTGGAGCTTCAGCACCGTCTCTCTCTTTTGTTGTTTGAGGGCGGGCCAAACTAGCCATGTACTTTTACGTGACTTCCGTAACATTACAACCTCATAAAGTTACGGAAGTGAAGGAGAGAATTCAATGGAGCCGTTTCAGGCAGCTCAGGAGCAGTGACTCTGAGGGGGACGGTAACTCCTTTTAGGCGTGGGCTTCCGGTTTTACACTCTACCGACCTTTTACATGTACAAAAATATATATAACACACTAAAGAAGAGGGAAAAAGTGGAAAAGCATAATAGGGCCACTTTAAGTCTTGGTTGTGCTGTGACTCATGCGGTAGAGCGCTTGTCCTGTAACCACAGGGTTCGAAACCCGGCCTCTACAGTCAACATGCCGAGGTGTCCTTGAGCGAGACACCTAACCCCAAGTTGCTCCCCGGGCGCTTCTTAGCAGCCCACTGCTCCTCCGGGATGGGTTAAAATGTAGAGAATTGTAAATTTCCCCACTGTGGGACTAATAAAGGATTGATTATTATTATCATTATTATTATTATTATTAATGTGTACTAAAATTAAGGTATTTTTCTTTAAGGAAAGAAGAATGTTTTCTATGCAACTGTGTTTATTTTGTCAACGAAAACTATGACTAATAAATTTAGTTTTTTCAAAAACAAAATGAAGGTTAAGATATTGAAATCCTAGCTTACCGCCTTACCTTCCATAAACAGAAGGCTGGCCCATAAAAGACTGACATGGGAAAAACCAAGACGAGGATGGGGAACCTGAACTCATCACCGCTGGGTGGTTTGAAAAAGCTGCAGCAAATATCATGGCACTTTTTCTTGTTTGGAGCTCAGTGAGGGAGCACATTGAAATGGCCAAGCCGGAGATTAGGTCCATGAATGCATCATCATCCTCTCACCGGCAAATATGTTATTCAGAGTAGCAATACCCAATGAGTGAGCATTCTGAAAACCATTGGGCTGAAAGACATGACTTGCAAGAGTCACGGACACCAGTTTATTTTTTTTAGAATCATACCAAATACATTACTGCGTTATTGCGTTAATTAGAAAAAACTTGCATTCACTAATGTTAGCTAAAAATAATGGTTCTTGGAAGAAACAAAAACTCGACTGAATTCATACTCTAGATTGGGCATCACCAAATGTCAAAACCAGACTGAGTGATGGTTCTATCCAGACTTAAATTAGACTAGATTTTCACTGACAAAAACTATGCAAGCATTTCTTTAGTTTTCTTGTCTATATGTTATATTTATTTTATGTCTAACCAACAAAAGTTGAATGATAAAAACTTGACTAAAACTAATATACATTGTTGTCAAATAACTGAACCAAAACCAGGCGGCAAAATTAACACTGCTATGCAAGGGCTGTTTACAATTCATAATTCATAAAAGTCAACATGGCATCCTGGGAGGTTTTTTTTTTAAATACATAATGTATTCGTGCTGTGTTGGTGGGATAGGCTTGGTATTTTACACTTGTATGCGTGTATGTGTGTGGGAGAGTCTATAGCGCGTGAGTGTGTGAAGGTATGAAAAAAGTCTGCTTATTACAGACAAAGGAAAAATGTCAGCAGGCTTTTTTTCTGCACCAGCTGCATTTCTTAGCCTTTTCTGACCAATATTACTTTCTGCCTCCATTTTAAAATGACTGAAGAGAATTTCCTCACTTTTCAGACTAGAGTTTCTGTTGGCTAGAGTTCAATGTTTTGAAGTTATCACAAAAGGTTTCAAAGTGTGCTAAGACTGCAAATATGTAGGTTTACAGTATGTGTATAATACTCATGTAGCGCATACCGAGTAAATGTATGTGTGTGCATGAATTGCATATTAAGGCGTCTCTGTAAGTACATGCACAGGATAAGCATGTTTGTGTGCTGCGGAATGAAGGGGCTATAAATAGTTCTAAATCATGCTGCATGGAATGGCAAGGACAGCAAGTCATTACATGAAAAATATTCCCAATAGAGTAGGAGGAAAGACCCTGACACTAGCACGTACACATCTGTCCAGAACACACTGAAAGCACACACACATCTGTCTGAAAGATTTATACTTATTCAGTGAAATTCAATGAATCGGCGGTGTCTACAGGTCCTCGTCTCTGTGCGCATGTGTGTTATTATCCATGCTTGTTTTGCTTTCATTCCATGTAGTCTACCGTTAACTTGACCTATTACATCTTTGTAATTAAGTTAGTTTAATGCAATAAGAGTGTTCCCGTCCATTTATTCACAGTGCTTCAGGTTGTGCGCACAAACGTGTCTTGGTATGTGAGTGGATATGTATAGCTTGCAAAAATAACTTCAAGTTATATTATGTTAATTAAGAATACAAGGGAAATCCAAACATGATGGGAGACTGGATATACAGCGGGTAAAATTAGTATTGAACACGTCACCATTTTTCTCAGTAAATATATTTCTAAAGGTGCTATTGACATGAAATTTTCACCAGATGTCGGTAACAACCCAAGTAATCCATACATACAAAGAAAACAAAACAAATAAGTTCAGAAATGAAGTTGTGTGTAATAAAATGGAATGACACAGGGAAAAAGTATTGAACACATGAAGAAAGGGAGGTGCAAAAAGGCATGGAAAGCCAAGACACCAGCTGAAATCTATCAGTAATTAGAAAGCAATCCTGCCCCTTGTCAGTGCAAATTAATATCAGCTGGTTCAGTCCCAACTGATGGCCTATAAAACGGTGTCTCATTACCAAGGTCTCACACAAGAAGCATCTCATGATGGGTAAAAGCAAAGAGCTCTCTCAAGACCTTCGCAACCTTATTGTTGCAAAATATATTGGTGGCATTGGTTACAGAAGGATTTCTAAACTTCTGAATGTTCCAGTGAGCACTGTTGGGGCCATAATCCGGAAGTGGAAAGAGCATCATTTCACCATAAACCGGCCACGACCAGGTGCTCCTCGCAAGATTTCTGACAGAGGAGTGTAAATAATTATCAGAAGAGTTGTCCAATAGCTAAGGACCACTTGTGGAGAGCTTCAGAAAGACCTGGAATTAGCAGGTACAATTGTTTCAAAGAAAACAATAAGTAATGCACTCAACCGCCGAGGCCTGTATGCACGCTCACCACGCAAGACTCCATTGCTGAAGAAAAAGCATGTTGAAGCTCGTTTAAAGTTTGCTGCACAACATTTAGACAAGCCTGTGAAATACTGGGAGAATATAGTCTGGTCAGATGAGACCAAAATTGAACTCTTTGGATGCCATAATACACACTGTGTTTGGAGGTCAAATGGCACTGCACATCACCCCAAAAACACCATGCCAACAGTGAAGTTTGGCGGTGGGAACATCATGGTGTGGGGCTGTTTTTCAGCATACGGCACTGGCAAACTTCATATAAGTGAAGGAAGGATGAATGGAAAAATGTACCGAGACATTTTTGATAAAAATCTGCTGCCATCTACCAGGATGATGAAGATGAAACAAGGGTGGACATTTCAGCAAGACAATGATCCCAAACACACAGCCAAGGAAACTCTCAATTGGTTTCAGAGAAAGAAAATAAAGCTGCTAGAATGGCCCAGCCAATCACCTGACTTGAATCCAATAGAAAATCTATGGAAAGAACTAAAGATCAGAGTTCATAGAAGAGGCCCACGGAACCTTCAAGACTTTTTGTGTGGAAGAATGGGCCAAAATCACACCTGAGCAATGCATGCGACTAGTTTCTCCATACAGGAGGCGTCTTGAAGCTGTCATTACCAACAAAGGCTTTTGTACGAAGTATTAAATAAATTTCAGTAAGTGTTTTCAATACTTTTTCCCTGTGTCATTCCATTTTATTACACATAACTTAATTTCTGAACTTATTTGTATGGTTTTCTTTGCAAGTATGGATTACTTGGGTTGTTACCAACTTCTGGTGAAAATTTCATGTCAATAGCACCTTTAGAAATATATTTACTGAGAAAAATGGTGACGTGTTCAATACTTATTTTACCCGCTGTATATAGATTAGAAACGAAATACCGGCTTAAAGAATGAAAACATGGACAGTAAATCAACATGAGGAATTGACACAAATTTTCACACAAACTACATATGTCCTGAATACAGTACAGGCAGTGCACTGAGACACTCAGCACTGAAACTTCAGACTATACACAGAATATAATGGAGGCAATTGATTAACTATTAATGCTTTCTGCTTGCCAGTGTGCTGTCATTCTGCTTTTTTTATAAGCTTATGAAATAAGTACGTTTATACATCACCACAACACAATGTGTGTGGGCCATCTGTGCTTCTTTTAAAAGCCTGGCTAAGATACATAATAACACATAGAATAGATAGAATATTTATTTTTTTGTCTCAACCAATTCCTCAGGAGAACTTTAGTTTCTAAATGCTCACCTATGATCACCATCTAGTTGCTAACTTTGTCCATCTCCTGCTCGGTGCAAGTCAGGTAGTGTATAGTGCTTTTTTAAAGAGCATTAACACTGAAAACAGCTATCTGCCGCAGCTGAAAACTACATCAAAGAAAGCATTGTGACTGAAACAAAAGAGTTCAGTTGTGGGCTGGAAAACCAAATTAATAATTAATGACTAGGTTTATCACAAACCAATAATAGACCTAATTCATGAATTTAGCTCATGCATGCATCAATTTGTGTAATCTTAGCTATGCATCCAATTTGGTTGAATAGTCAATATTTACTGCTAACAGCAACTGTCTGGAGCGGTGTTCAGACAAGAACCTACAAGTGAATATGAAGTGGTCTCCTCTTACGTCATGGCCCTTTACATTTGGCCTGTCACTATAAACCTTGGTGCCACATTTCCACAGCACACCTCCCGCTCCTTCACTCAATCTAAAGGGCCTTTCTGACCTTCAAAGTGTATAAGAAGCCTCCCCTGAAGAGAGTCTAAATATGTCCTTACCTGCAGAGTTGGAGCACCAGTGAAGCTGCAAGGCAATAAGCATCTAAAGAACAGGTATTTTTTTCTTTCAGATCATTTGTACACATTTGTTAATCTTCCACGCACTAGTATCAATTTGATATCTCTCCATAAAGAATATATAGCTTTTGCTGAAATGTGTCTGCTGTGTCTACCACACATTAGTGTTCAGCCTTGCATTCAACAAAATGTCATAGGTCACAATTGTTTTTGCAGTTCTAGAACCGCATACGTTATGACAAATTGGAAGATGTAATCACGGAACATTCCATTATTCTGATTGTCAAGAGGAAACATTCTAAACTGGACAAAAATAATATCAGACAACAGCCCACATACCCTACATGCAGAGATATTAAGAGATAGCACTTTGCAGCTAAAATGTAGTTAGGTAGCTAGTGGGCAAACGTCAGCAAATACCGTGTGGGATCAGACAGCACTGAAGATAAGAGTATAGATTTATGCATGTGTGCAGTTGTTTGTTTTTTCATGCACCAGTGAGTTTTAGTTGAATCCTGCCTCTCATGTCGGGAGGTCTCCATCATTGTCAGTCCGGTCCATTCCATATTTCTCCTGCCTATGCAACTGGGACGTTTTATTTTATTTGCCTGCCATAGACCAAGGTCTGGATGATTGATGGACCCACATCTGCCTCTCTCCCACCATTTATCAAGTGGCCGGTGATCAGGATAGGTAGCTCTCATGCACACACATACACACCGATATAAAAATGCATGCAACCATAAGGCTTACCCTAAAGCTAACCTCTAACCAATGGAGACTGTATGGGATAGACTGAATGCAGTTTCGGTTAAAACACATTTGGGACACAACTGAGGGTCTGAAACAAAGTGTTTTTTTATGTTTGTAGGGGCACAGTTCAATTCATGTTTGTGTACACGCATTGGTGTGTGTATGCGTGTGTGCTTTTGTGTGTGTGTGTGTGTGTTCGTGTGTGAGCGTGTGTGTGTGTGTGTGTGTGTGTGAACTGGGCATACTGAATAGAGTTTTTTACTCTAATGTCCTCATGCTGGGGCCAAAACATGCAGCTTAAGTTGGAGTCTTGCGGAGATGGAATAAATAATAGCATCGCTGTTCTTAATGCCACAGTGTTTATCAGCCATTTTGCCTCATAATCTACTTTTCATCACTATTAAATCTAAACTGCGAGCAAAAGCAGATAATGATAATAAAATTGAGAGGGATTCAAGAGATAGCATCATCTTGAATGTTATTGTTAGGAATTACAATATTAAATGATTGCAAAGAGGAAGATAAATGTTGGTAATTAAAAAAGGTTTGGTTGTTAAGTGGTGAAAGTTACAGTCACACATGACGCTAGATTTACACTTTTGTGTAAGTGTTTTTCAGAGGACATGACACCAAAGACGTGTGGCTAGTTAAGTAGCAGGTGGTATGACTGACACTGAAAAATATTTTGTGTTTGGTGTGATAAACACAAGAGATAAATAGAGAAAAGGGAGCGTGCTCAGATGGTAAAATGGTGAATACCAACACTTGAAATAATTGAATAGTTCAAATTGCAGACCAATTTCAATTAAAATAGCTGATTACTAATGTTGTAATTTGTTGTGGATTTGTTTCTTTTTTTACATTCCCAACTCCTATCAAACAAATTGTCTAAAGAAGGTAAACTGCAACTTAATGAAATGCAACAATGTTTCCGCTAAGTAAGTATAAATAAGTGCTGCACTTTTACATAAATGGACCCGGCACTTAGTGCTCTGTCCTGAGCCCTGAGGTTAAACGATAGCTGTATTACTATGTGAGGCTTGTCGTGTTCCATGAGTGTGTTTTGACATAAGAGGTGCGGAAAAGGTGCCAAGCAACAAATAGGAGTCAACAGCAACAAGGGACCAGGTAGTGTTCAAGCAGCCACTTAGTGTGAAGAGTCATTAATAGGCAATGACAAGGCTGCATAGAGTGGATCCCTGCGCCTGTGTTACTGGCCTGGAGGAACATCAAGCTGAGCATTTATACACTGATTTACTTAATACAGTTAGACAAGCAGACACAGAGATTCTGTTCGGTGTTATTATGGCTTTGTCAGTGTCAGATTTGTGATGAGATGATCCCTTGTACTTAAAACGGATTTGTGGATGACTATATAGGCCACAGTGGAAGGGAAATTGCTTCAAAGAAGTGGGTAGTTCTTAATGATGTCATGTGTCATCAATTGACCCAAGTATGGGACACTGGTCATGTGATTGGTTGAAAATGGAGGTGACATCTGATTGCTACGGATCATTGCCTGCTATGTGAATCGAGTGACACACCCACATGCAAATGCAGTGAAGTTCACACATGACAAGAAGCTTGTAAATGCAGGTTCAGCAGTTTATATATAGATGTTACAGCATCCAAATACATTTTTGATGATATTTTTAAATCCTTCAAAAAACATATTTATGGATCTCTATTGTATTTATTTAAAAGAAGGGATATTTTAGTTTATATCAGAAATATATTTGGGAATCTTGTTTGTGGATTTTGTTTAAATGTCTATAATGATAACAAATTCTATGTGCGTTGAAAAATATTTTTGTGGGGAGATTCATTAATATATAAATCACTAAATACATTTCTGAATCTTTCTGTGTGCATTCATTTATATTGAGAGTGATCTGACGCCATAACCAAGAAAGGTAGGTATTAACTCATGGCCAATTGAAATGTGATTATGCTAAGAATTTTAACTGTTAAGTATATGATTTTTTTGTGTCATGTTTTTCAATTAAATGTTTGCAAATATTAAATAGTTGACCATGCATTCTAACTAACTTATGATGAATATGTATTATTATATTTAACACTGTAAGATATATGGTATGATATGAGTTATAAGACCAATTTTGTGTATATTTCATCCAAGGACCAAGAAGGTTGGCCCCGGTGATTGCTTCAGTATACATTTCCAATGATTAAATGCCTCTACTATGTAATGTGTGTCAGAGGTAGTTGAGTTTAAGTGTCCCTGTAATCTATGTACCCAGAAGAGAGTGGTATATTTTTTTCACCTGCACATACCCTTGAAAAACCAGCTGGCTGAAAAGGATCCAGAGACAATCAATAGGCAGAGTAGCATGTGGGCAGAGATTACTCTGGATAATGATGACAATAAAAGGATTGAGGAGAATAAAGATGGGGAGGGGGGAGTGAGAGGGAATGGGTGAAGGCAGAAGAGACAGGATGGGGCATGAGATGCTTAAACATTAACAGTCTGGAGTCAAAGGCACCTTCATTACGCTATCACATTCTTAATGTCTTTGTTACATAGATATACTCTATCCTCCCTCCCTTTGTCTTTTGAAAAAAAAAATATGAAATATAAATTCCAGTCTCGACCACAACCAGAAAGTTTAGAGATCTGCCTGTGTGTGTTATCTGTGACCTTTGTGTGTGTGCCTTTTTGTGTGCATGCTTGTATGCAAACATTTTAAGTAACTTGCCAGAAATTGCAGAACACTAGATCATGTTCTGTGGAACTAACTTCACCCTACAAATAGTGTGTCATTTCACTTAGCAGCGTCTTTCATATAATATGCATGTATGTGTTGGTTTTAACAATTATTGTTTTAAGGGGTTTGTTTTAGCTGTGATGTTCCCAGGCCTGTATGTGCATGTTAGTACAATATACCCATGAAACTAAAGGCCATCGACTTAATCTACTACTGTTGTGTAACAGAGTATAACAACCAGCCGTGCATTGGATGCCGACAGTGTTGTGCATTTTAGCCTAAGTGTACATAATGCAGTGTTTACACCGGTTCAGCTTGCCACCCTGTAAGTCCTCCTGCTGCTCATTCCTCTGTTTCCCTCTATCTTAAAGGCACAGTGTATCATTGTGTGGCATCTAGCAGTGTGGTTGCCGATTGCAACCAACTGATTTCCACTCCGCTCACTACATCCTTTCTAATATGAAAACTTCGCTAATATGAAAACTTTGCTCGGACGCCATCATTAACCTAATGACACTTCTTCAGAAGCAACAAAAGTCAGACGCTGGCTTGTGGTCTTTTAGTCAGTTTGGTTAGTGCATTCTGGGCCATTGTAAAAACATTGTGGCCGACCCTGTTATGAGGACCCGCACCCTATTTAGATATGAAGGGTGCATTCTATGCTTTACATGGTAATGGAAACATAGTAATGAATATTATATTCCATTTCTGCTAATACATCCCCTGAAATGCTACACACTTTGTCTTTAGCTCTTTCCTTCCCCCTTTTATCTTTAGTTGATTGGCACATCAGCTTTATCTGAACAAATGATCTTCTTGTTCGGTGGTTGTAGCATGTTGCGATGGTTCAATGCCATCTCTGTGATGTGTTATCAGAGATCTGTCTGTGCCTGCCACTGTAAAGATATTTAGAGTCAGAAGATATGAAACATGACAGAGAAAAGCAGGGAATAGTGTAAGATGTAGGCTTTATGAGTATGATATTTGATAGAATTAATGTAGTTATTTTAATTTATTTTGCTGACAACTTTGCAATATAATACCAACATACTTGTTTCCACTGAACCCAAGTAGCCCCCAAAAATGTATGTTTGATGACAGAAGGCTGGAGATGCAAATTATTCATTTGTGTGCTTGATGTAAGAGGTTTTGTTTTCTTGTGATCTCATCTTAATTATTATGCAGTCTATTTTTTTCACATCACAACATAACCCAAATCTGTGTTTTCTCTTGATAACATAAAAATACAGCAGATTTTGATGTCAAGAAAATCAACAGACATAAGACATTTGTTTTGATTGCTTTATAGTCTCCATATTGTCTCACTATATAGCTTAGTGATATTACAGGAATGATAATGTGCTTATGTCTAATTTTGTCACTTTAGGCTGCTGTTCATCAACAAGCGATGATCAGCTTTGTCTCTTGCCTTTCTCCCAGACTTATTTCTTTTACAATTTTAAAGAGGCCTGGATTGGTTCAGCGAAGATCTTACTGAATTGCACACTATGATCTGCAACAGTAATTAGTCTCCCCAGCAACTGAGATAAAACTGGATTGGTGGCTTGGCGACCGCCATATATAAGCAGTGAATATAGTCACCATCTTGTCACCCATTAGTTTATAGATACGGTTTCGAAGTTCTGCATTTTGGCTGTCGCCATCCTGGTTTTTGCCGTCACCATCCTGTTTTTTTTTTAACCAGAAGTGACATGAGAGGGTGGAGCTAAGTACAACCAAACAATGAACAAGACATTTCTTAGGTGACCAAGATGGTACAATTAGCCTTCATGAACTGAAAGCACAATGTTTAAAGGGTCAAAGTTTGAAGATGAAAACACCCAAAGGGACAGTGGAGCCACTTGACAATCAAAGGGAAGTCACGCAAACCCTTCTATATTATCTATTTTCCTCCAAACGAGACCATCATTTACTAAATGTAAGTCATGCTGTACCGAAGACCTGAAACTAGCGATTGAGACAATAAACTCACTAGGAAAATGTTTACTGAGGTAATAAATCAAGTGGGAAGTAAGATCATTTTCTCATAAACTTCTCTAAAAAATATGTTTTATTTTTGCAACCAGTGGAGTTGCCTCCCACTGGCGATGAGAAAGAAAGCTAGTTTGGCTTCAATTTTTAAACAGAGAGATAGCAGCTTGGCAACTGCTGGGTTCCCTGAGATTTGCATCTTTACCAAGCAGTTGCGCCTGGTCGAAGGTGCTGTGTGTGTGTGTGTGTGTGTGTGTGTGTGTGTGTGTGTGTGTGTGTGTGTGTGTGTGTGTGTGTGTGTGTGTGTGTGTGTGTGTGTGTGTGTGTGTGTGTGTGTGTGTGTGTCGGCATCAGCCTAGTAGGCACCGTAATCCTATTTTCATAGAACATGTATTGTACGGCATGTGTAGTGGGCTCACCTCCCTTCTCTTGCTTTTCAGATGTGGTCAGAGGTGAGTTTGGTGTTTGCCTGCAAATGATATTGTGTGAGTTCAAAAAACAGTCAGTTAGTGCAGCCAGCAAGGAGTATAAGCATCTGGCTTCATCCCCTTTAGCCTGGTAGTTCAGGCATTGTAACTGTAGTTCATTCACAACTAATGGAGTCCTTGAACTTTGTCACTCTGTCTCTACTTAAGTTGCTGACTTTGTAGAAAGCAACTTAGAGTGTGATGGCTATTTATACAGCCTATACCAGGAAGGTTTGATGTGATGCCCCGAGTCTATAAAGCTTGTTAGAGGGTTCCTTCACAGATAAAACAAGAGTGTCAATGTGTAAGCAACAACGCAAGAAATGTCATGGAAAAAAAAGAAGTAATAATAAATGTGTCATTTAATATATTCTCAAAGGGAGAGAAAACTCTTCCTCTCTCTTTCTCTTTCCTGTATTTTTTTACTCTTCCTCTCAGTGGCTCTACACTGGGACCAATCAGGGTATTTTTGCTGAGGTGCAAGACTCTGTGTTTATGAGTGTGTGTGCTCAACACTCCAACTCTGTGGGGAGTTGTTTAAGGTATCAGAGGCGGGAGCGTTCTGAGTTAAAGCCTTTGAAGTAACTCATCTTGATGTCAGAGGACACCGTTAGATTGTCTAATGCGTTTGAATGAGTGTGTGCATACTGTTTATGTGAGCGGATTGGAGAGTTGAACATCAAAAGTGTACATAGAATGTGGGCACGGTGTCTTTGCATGTATGTTTATACAATATATATCCTTTAAATATGTGTAAAACACACAGTGAACATTCTTAAAAGTACCATACACTGTTTATGCTTTGACAATCAGTGTGAGCCTGATTGTATGTGTTAGGGGTGGGGGGAAAAACTTGATTATTAGATGCATGTCGATTCTCTCTTGAAAGATTATTACTTTTAAACTCTTAAACTCTAGTTTAATTTTAAACTCAATTCTCAACATTATGATCGCCTGAAACAATTCTGTGACACCAGGCTGTCCATTCATAACCTCTGCCCCTGAATGCAACAGATTGAATACACGTGGGTCTTGTTCATGTTTTAAACTAGGCTAAATACTTTTAGAGTTTTGGTTAGGGCGGCTGAGGTCGAGCATCTGGATATGGATACAATCCCAGAGTATATCACAAAGTAAATTGCAACTTTTTGCGCCCCTACTCAGTCATTGAGAAGCAGAGTTTCACACTTTGGAACAGAGACACAACATTCCTTCTAGACGTTTTGACGGCCACAGCGACACTCACACACTCTACAACCGAACCATAGCTAAAGTCATGGAATCACTGAGGAAAGAGGGTAGGATAGTAGTAACACGCTATGTGTTCAGTTGCCACGGAATCATGAGCGTAGCTGTGCACATTATCAATGTATGCTTAGTTTTACCACATGTTCAAGAAAACTTTATTTTCGTATGAATGATCATTGCCTATAACAAGGGAATTAGTTTGAAGAGAATTCTAAATTATTTATTTGTGAATAAGGGCACCTTTTTAAGTAAAATGACTCAAAAGACGCTGGATCCTGTGTTTTTACTAGGAGGTTGCCTTGTTTGGCCATTGGAGGCCTGATAAAAAGTGAATATTCTCCTACATATGTTTCAACTCCTCCTCTTAGCTTCTTGTTTTGTTTTAGCACTCCAACAAAAGAGAATTGCCTCTGTATTTCAATCTGTCTAGATCAAGTCATTGCAGAAGAAAGCCAACAGTGCAATTATCATAGCACTGGTTGGATAATGCAACAAACTAATGTACATAAACCCCACTCACGTAGTCTGCTTTCTTTAATATTCTTCACAATTAAACACATAACAAACAGCACTGTATGACATGCCGCTTGGTTGTAAGGGGAAAAAAGCAAATTTTGTATTTCTGTGCACACAAAAACTGTGAGAAGTTTTTAGCTACTTATTGAAATTCCAGTTTCTTTGAGTATTGGAATAGAATATTTTTTAACTGAGTGCTAGATATAAACTGCCATCCCATGTGATGTGCACATCCTTACACACACATAGAGACACCAGATACTAAGGTTGAGTAAGTGGAGGTAAAGTGAGTTGAGTGTCAAACAATAAGAAAGGTGGAAAAGGTGGACACAGGTAGACATGGAGACGAAGAGAAAGAAAGCAACATTGAGGGGAGGAGACAAATTTAATCATCAGCGACACAACTTACACAAAAAAATGACCCGCAAACATGAAACAGAGAGAGAAGCAAAACGAGGCGTTTGAGCAGACATGAATCTCTTGGGATGGACACCTGATCCTGTAGGTGTTATTTGCTGAGCGAGGACAATCATAGCTCAAGTATGTGTAGTTTACAGTCTCCTGCTGGCCAGTGTGTGAAGATATCTTAAACCTGGGGGATCTGAGAATATGCCCTTTATCAACCACAATTGCTGACCAAGGCCCACAGGAGGAGAGTGCGCTGGAGAGAAAATGACAAAAGTGGGCGAGGAGAAAGGTGTGAGGGTTATTCCTAATAGGATATTTGCTATATTACCGAAAATGGATTATTGAGATTATATGTGGGGGTATATTATGCAAGACTTAAATGGCTGCATGGCTTCTATACATTAATTGATAGGAGAAAGTGACAGGGAGGGAGGGAATCTGTGTAATCTGATATGGTTGGGTGACTTCAATAGATGAACTACTTAATATATAAGCTAACTAGTTAATTAGTACACTGATTAATCAGATAATATATTATAATTTTGGATCATGGGTTATTACTTTTACTCCTCCCTTGACACCTTTGATCCCACATAACTCTTTCACGTAAATGATTTGAAGGCTACTGAAGCGCATCTACAGTACATGCATCAGAGTGTCTCCCAATTACAACTAGTTGGTAAAGTGAAGAATTTTCTGTATATTATCTCTGATAATACACACTTAATTAATTGAAGTTGGATAAACAGACAGATATACTAAGAAAACAGTAGTAAAACTGAATTTCTATAACTGTCTGCATATCATAATTAGGAGAAAAGTAATGCAGTATTCCAAAAATGTCAAATGCAATAAATAAACACAATATATTCCAGCTAGTGGATCTATCCACCTGCAAAATCTAGCTTTTAACGCAACAATCTGTATGCGAATGTGTTGTAAATGCCTGGAGACTATAGTTGTGGAGGATTGTACTTGCTTGTAATGTATTGTATACGATGGTAAACAGAAGTCTGGAAGTCCAGAGTCTCTATTGGGGATTGTAGATTACTGGACACTGGATTTTGAGAACGCTCTCGGAACCAAGCTGTATGGTACATAAATGGGTGGTGGAACTCCTTTCCTCCACAATAACAGAAAAAATCTGGAGAAGAGAGCAGGGTTGGGGTGATATTGAAGTCAGACTATCTGTGTGACATCCCCTCCTTTCCAGTAGGGGTCTGTGTCCTGTTTGCTGGTTCTTTGTCTTTCAGGTTGTTGATTGCTGCTGATGAGCCACACCTGAGCATGGTAGAGTCCCAGTCATAAAGACTCAGCACCTGAACAGGGAGGGTGGCTCTCTCCTCCTGGGGCTTTTCCTTGGCTGACCCAGCTGCTGTTTTGTTGGCTTTGTTTAGTTATTGTGATTTGTTAATAGTATTTGTTAAATAAATGTACCTATTCATTAGATATACACCCGTCTTGTCTCCTTCATGTTGCAGCCTGAGAGCCGGGTTGTAACAATCTGTTTGAAAGAAAACATTATGACAAAAAGAAACACAAAAAAAGCCAGATGTGAAGAGAAAAAGTGTCAAAGTGAGTTTAAGAGAGTGAGACAGATTGAGAGGCTAAAGTGGGAGAGAATTCCCATCCTATCATGACTCCCTCAATGGTAAGACACTGAGGTTTGGTCTGTGAATTATGAATAGAGAAATATAAAATATGGATGGTCCTTCCCGACTGTATAGCAATGGATTGAACGAGGAGGGTCTGTCTGCAAATTATTTAGAATGGACACTGATATGGTTTAACATAAAAAATAATTCAGAAATCAAAAACACACCAGCCTTATTTTGCTTACAGCCACCCAATCAACAGATATCATATTTGTATCAATGCACCGATCACAAAAAAACAAAAAACAAATTCCCTGTCAAAATGTGTGCCAAACATGCATTAAATACTATAATATAAAAATACAGCCAGCAATACAAGAAGGGAATTGTCAATGTGTTGTTAATAAGAAACTCGTGATTTTTTTATATTTTTTTACGTGACATGATTTTGGAATTTAAAAACATGTTTTATTCAAATAATGTTTATTTAAAAAGAAGATTTGATATTTCATGGTAGTTTGAGGTTGTTTGCAATTATTGTCAAAAGGGCAGTTTGTCAAAACAATCCTTGTGCGCAATCACACTACAAAAATAGGCCTAAAAAATATTAGCCTTTAACAATTAGCAGTCCTCAAAGTTTTAGAGATGAAAATAAGAAAGCAAGATTCAATTCAATAGCGATTTCAGCAGCTCGGGGAAGTTTTGTATTAAATGCTAATGTCGGCATGCTATCTTGCTCACAATTACAATGTTATCATGCTGGTGTTTAGTAGGTATAATGTAAACCATGTTTGCCATCTTAGTTTAGCATGTTTGTGGGCTTAATGGAACAAAACACAAAGTACAGCTGAGGCTCATTTGCAGGAATTTGGTCATAGACCAAGGAATAGGACAAAATACAATTTTGACCTCATGGTGGCACTAGATGAAAAGTCAGGAGGAAACCAAAGTCATCAAAATTCTCCTCATAGGCACCACAGCTATAGATAGTCCATTCAATCAATAGCAGTCAAGACATTTCATTAAAAACCAAGAGTTTAAACCTCATGGCGGCGCTATAGGAAATATCAGGGATTACCAAAATCCGAAGAATTTATTCTTCGGGTTTTATTGATTTCTGTACAATGGTTCATGACAACTCATCCATAAATTGGTGGAATATTTCAGTCTGGACAAAAGTGGTTGACACACTGATCACCAGATGGACATTGCCATCCCAAGAGGCATACCGCTAGCATGGCCAAAGAATGAAAACAAAAAAGGTACGAGCGAGACAAATTAAGAGAAAATGAAATGTTATGAGTATATACAAACCCCTGTTGTATTGCTGATATAAAATAATGCTGTGGAAATGTCCATTGTGGTGAATTAACAGTGCAAACCACTTGTATGCGTGTACCAGCAATTTTCCTTTGTCTTTCTTTGCCCTTTATTTGCTCAATAGATTGTGTCTGTCGGTCAAGTACTAGATTTTGTTTGAGAATTTAAGGTATGTTCAGATGAAAAGCTAACAGTACATTTATTACACAGTTGGTTTGCAGACCATTATAATAGTATTTGCTTGATATTAACCTGTTCAATCTATGGTTAATACTGTTACTTGAACATACAGCAGAGAATGATTCTGGGTTGAAATTAAACATTGACCTTAATTTAACAATTCAGTCATGGTTCCCTTCATCACTTTTTACCTCCAGCATTTGCTTATTTCTCTCCTGTCTCGCACGCCCCTCCCCTCTGCACACTATCATGTCTTCTTGCATTGGGAAAATATGCTATTATACCACTTAGTACTCTCACAAAGTCCTGTCACTTTACGGTCCTGTCACTTTACGGTCAAATATACGTGCTCTATGTGTATGTGTAAACTGGCGCAGATCATAGTAGAAAACAATAATCCATAACTTATTATAAATTGTAAATAAACTGTTCTTAACCCTGTACAAATCCTCAAAATGAAAGGTCATTGATTTTATTAATCTGTTTTTGAGACAATAAATAGCTTGGAAAATACTGTATTGATATACTGTATAACTTTACAAATGCTTTCAGGCTACACTTTCCGCTTGCCATGCCAACTCTGCTAAGCACTTGCCAAACATGTTTTGTGTACAAATGCATGCAATGAAAAGGTATTAATAAATAATAAATAATCAGGAATACTATTATAGAGTACCCAAATACCTGATTGAGGCAGTTCTATGGTATAAAAGCCTTATCACGTTCATTCAAGCAACACAGCAGGATTATCCAAGGAATCCAATATTGCGATTCATTTCCAAAGCAAGTCTCTATGCTGCTGACATACTTTTAGGAATATGTCATACCATGTGTTCTTCAAAACAATTAAATGTGGCAGATTCCCAAGATACAAAATCAACGGCAAGATAATTTAGATAATTGAGGCATCCTTCTAAATCCAATCCTAAATCCATCCTCATTCCATTTTCTTTTTTCTTGGTGAAATAAAGCATTTTAAGCAGAAACTAATTTAAGTCACAGTTTCAACTTGAACACCATGAGGACGAGCCAAATACCTATTCTACATTATTTTTCCAGTACAGTACACAATTCCAAAGTTCCTACAGCAATTGTTAAATAAATTAACAGCAACATGTCGGACTGAGTATCCCTGAAAATTCAAGTACTTAATACAGTTTATTATGTAATGTAGTGGTGACTGAACCAATGACTCAAACGTATGGCTTTCATTTGCAATTTCAAAAGAATACAGATAATTTGAGGAATAGAAAGTAACTTCAGAGTCTTAAAAATGGCATAACAAATATTAGTTAAGGTGGAGAGGAATGGAGATTAGTGTCATGGTGGTCAAAACAACTTTAAGTAAAGCCATCTAAGTCCTTAAGGGTAAATCATAATCATTTAAGTGTACACACTTACTTAGCATGCTCCGTTCAACTCAACAAGTGTAACTTCAGTTGTAATAGTTTGACTGAACTCTGAGGATAATGAAGCACAGTGTCCTGCATGTGTTTGCAAGAAACATGAATCGTTTCGCACAGGTGACAGGTAGGTTTCAGTAATTTCAAACAAACTTTTCAAGAAACTATTGAGCTACTGTATACATGTGTAGCCTAAATTCAGATGAAAGAAATTACCTTTCATTACCAAAATTAAGAGTTTTCTTCATGTTATTATGGTGCCAGCAGCTGCAACTGAAAGCGTTATAAGGTATGCACACAATATAGAATTTTGAATGTGTATGGGCCACATAGTGAAGTCTCGTTTTGCCTTCAAGTCTCAAGTTAGTCAAGTCTCAAAGCAGTCAAGACCAAGTCTCACGTTTACAGCTTCTATCTACCGTCTTCTGTTACACTCTCTGATTCCATCCAATGAACCTGGGTGTCTCAGAGGAATAGGGAAAAGCAACGAAGGCTGAGTTTTCAATTAGAGACATGTCAAATATTCATGCCTACCCCTTGAAATCTATACCTGCTCTACATCGACACACATCCTGTAAAAATTGAGCTGGCCATCACATATGTAATTGATTTCTTACCTGTAGCATGTCAAATAAACAACACTGAGATTCCCAAGCAATCATATCGGAATAATATCAAGCCTAAGATTTGTAAGAATTCTACAAACACAATATCTCTGTAGATGAGTGGCGCTCACAGATTTCACACATCACACATAGCATGCTTTTGCCCCTATTACGACTAGAGCTCCGTGCTACCTACAGTTAGAAGGTAGTTGTCTGAGATTGAAATCTTTGTCATACTTTAGGTGTGTCATCTTTCTCTCTTTCTGTCCATCTTTCTCCCTCTCTGATTGCGGCCATGTTGATGTTAGACCATGCTTGTGATCCAACAGGCCTCACAGAAGTGGAGCTAAAGCAACTCTCTACTCACTAATTAAGTAGGGTACTTTGAGTTTACTTCTGTTCAATTTCCCCTTTGTTTACCAGCAACCATGGCCGCAAGTTTTAACAAATTCATCCGTGTGGCGTCTTCTAATTTCCAACCCGGTCCTAATCTTGTGTAATTGAATAATGTGTGTACTCTATCTAAGTCACCAAGTAAATGAGAAAGACAGAGACATAATGAAAAATTGGAATGAGAGGAGGGAAGGGTTCACTTAAATTACTTTGCATGGGTTTTAAAAACTGAGACAGTATCTGCACGCAAATTTGTACACCGCTATTTACTGGAGTAAATTATTGTTTGTTGTTTGTCTTCTCTTTTCAACACATCACAGCCTGAAAAAGTAGAGGAGGGGACATTAAATGATCTTGAATTTTCAAAACTACAACAACATTCATATTTGAGAATTGCCAGATGCTGTCTTCTGTCGGCTGCATCACAGGACTGCATTGTCTCTTGGCTACAAGCCTCTCTCTTACTTCCTCCCCAGTGTGTTAT
This sequence comes from Anoplopoma fimbria, assembly GCF_027596085.1. NCBI lineage: Eukaryota > Metazoa > Chordata > Actinopteri > Perciformes > Anoplopomatidae > Anoplopoma > Anoplopoma fimbria. Next base: position 9,331,263 of record NC_072449.1, on the reverse strand, counting down.
CACAACTCTATACACACTTTTATCTCTTTCTGTTACACTGGGGATATTTGGATATGTTCTTTCCTTTTATTCCGGAACAGAGTAGCATTGGAATGGGGGAGATCAACCGGAACACCAGTGCCAGCCTCAATCTGACCTTCCGGTATCGTATTCCTGCGGAAATACAATTATAATTAAATCTTTATCTTCCCTCCTGACTCTCACAATGATTAAATTGCAGTTGTGGGTATATAGCCCTGTGACTGCTTCTGCCTAATGTAATGCAACCTATTTCTATGTTATTTATTTAAATTCTGTCCTAGGCAGTCTGAGTTATATTCTTTGCTGGAGTTATTATGCCTCATCTTCACTAAATGAGCCGGAATGGGTACCAAGCTAAATTAGCCTATAGTAAGCATACTGAATGATAGGCCAGTCGGTGCCAGCAGTTAATCTTCTTCATTATGCAGGGCACAAAAAAAAGTTTAAAAAGAATAAGAAATCTATTTTAGAAACTCAATTCAAACTGAAGAATATGTTAATAATGCTTTTATGGTACTCAGTTACATTTAGCTATTGCCTTAGCATTATCATCAATCACCTCATGCCAGTTAGTATGATTGATTGGTGTCTGCTGGCCATTGTTATACTGCTTCTCTCCCAGATGGTGGTGTTTCTGGGATGGGAGGTGCAGTGTGTAGAGGGCCATCAGGGATATCTACCTGCATGTGTGCCATTCTTGCTTTTTACAGACGAGAGTTTAATGTTGGCCTGATTGTTTGACTGTGTCTGGGCAGTCAGGCTTGGTAATGGGGGTTTTGCTCTCATGCCCTTACTCCAGAAGGGTGGTAGAGCGATGGCCTGCATCTCCCAAGTCAAGGCCTTGTGTCACGTTTGTCTCTGATTGGCCTGCATTGAGCTTCGTAACAAACCTTAACCCTAGTTCTGTGAGAACAAACAAAGTCCATTTGACAGCCAGTTTGTTCCTCCTGGTCAATCTTTGGCTTTGACCAAATTTGACCAAAAGAGGTTCTCTGTCTCCATATAGAATCAAAAACAGTGTTCATCCATATATCTAAGGCCTGCATATGAATGCAGTAATTCTGTTTACGTCTGTACAAAATAGCTCAACAGTGTCCATTGTGACTAGATACAACAAAAAGCTTCTAATCCAGAAATTCAAATCATTCACTCCTAAAACTGTAAATAATGCAACCGGGGTAATTGTTCCTACACTGATGTTAAAGTCATGCCATCCATCATACAAACACATTGCCCGGACTTCATATGAAGTATATCATGGTAGATGGGGAGCAATTTCAAGGTGATTCACTTGACTCCTTCAAACATAATCCCATTGATTGATTTTCAATAACCCTGCCTGAACATAAGCGTGAGAGTATTTAGCACAATAAAAGTGACACTTCCATTTCCCGAAGAAACATTCGGGGAGAAGCCATAAGGTAAATGATAGCTAACAATGCATTGGTGGTGATATAGAAATTTCCTCAGCCTTGACTCTGAATGAGAAATATCCATCAAAGTTAACAAAGGAAGCGATACCATCTGGGCTTATTGTCTGCTGTCAAAGACATGCACGCTTCAGCTACCAATGGCATGCTGTTGCTCACTCCCCCTTCGGTCTCTGTCTTCATCTCTTCTCTCTCTATCTCTCCATTTCATGCTTTATTCACATGCTATCTCTCTTTCTCTCTCCCTCCTCCTTTCCTTCTGCCACTGTCAGGCGTTGAAGAGGAATGATTACTAAATGATTGCTGGCTAGTTGATTGAATGGCACAAGTGACATTTTCCCCATCAGTACTATACAGTGGAAAGGGTGGGGGCGTGGGGGGGGGGGCCGGGGGGCACAGAGTGACCTTCCCCTCCAGCGTTATGTATTGTGTGCAGCTATCATAGTTGGCTGCTTTCTTCTCATCATAGTCTGCTGGATCTGATGGACATGGTTGTTGTGATAGACCCACTGATGTTGACTCCAGTCCTTACTGGTTCATTGCACCTGTGTGTACTGTATTTGTGTGTACTAGTGGTATGTTTTCTTGTCATACTGTGTAAAAATGCTGCTTCTCACATCCTTCATGACCATTCATTCACAACCCAGTCGCCAGAAATAGGCACGGCATTGTTTGTTTGGTTCTGCAAACCGCAGATACGTTGAATGTTGACGTTTCTGAACTGAACCATAAAAAAAACTTTATGAAATCTGTTTTAAAAGAGGTGAGTTGCCCACAATAAACAATAAAGCCTTCATCATTGAGGGCCAGTGTTTTTCTGTCCTTTCCACTACCGTGCACCCAATATACTGTTCAAGGTTGGGAGCCGTGGGGCGCTGCCATTTACCATGAATACGTTTTCATCAATACTGTACTAAGCTTACAGAAACAACCAATGGCATGTGGTTAACATTGTAAAATTATTTGTTAGGTTTAGGTAAAAGTTGGAGAAAAGTTGGTTTATGTAAAATAACAATGTAGTATAACAACCTTAAACAACATTAGAGTGAATAAATACCACCTGCCCTCTTACGTGACGTTACGTAGAAAGCTCGTTATTGTAAGTTACTTTTAATAAGTTACTGCTATTGTAAGTTTCAATAACAGTAACTTGAAATACTACGTCACTTGCTCTGACAAAATGCAAAAGTATCAACATTTAATGTGTTATGTTTTTCAAAAATGCACAATGCTAAAGAAAATTCCAGGCAACTGGACTGGGATTAGAAATGGTAATGCGGTGACCAAAATTGTCAATCTCCAGTTATGCTGGTATTATGTCTTAGAATAATGTGTAATATTTATTATGCTTGCTATGTTTTATATATAAGATATTGTTTATATTGTTTTACTTCAATGATTTGTACATTTGTTTTGTTGATGTAGTCTTATGTCTAGAAGAATTAATCATTAATATGTTGCAGCTAGGTGCAATGAATAGATTTTCCAAGTTTGAAGCAGACCATGTTTTAAACTGCAAGTAAGTTCTTGCAATACTTTCTGAAAAATATTCTGGCAGAATTGTTTTATAACAAACTGTGTGGGCGGAAAAATACACCAAGGTAATTTAGTGTCCAAACAAAAGCAAAATAAAAGAAAATACAAATATTATGTATGATCAAAAACTAAAATATATGAATGCCTTTGTATTACTATATGCACTGGGTACAACAATCACTTGTTTACTCAAAATATGTGTATGCAACACATCAAAGCCTCTTTCTGAAAGTTTTCTGTCATCTTTCAGTCACTTATCATGTGTATTTCCAAACACACACACACACACACACACACACACACACACACACACACACACACACACACACACACACACACACACACACACACACACACACACACACACACACACTCTCTCTCTCACCTCTCCTATACTTTGCTCTGTAAGATTCACATATTATCATTCTTGGTCAATTTCATCCACTGCATTTCCTCTTAGGCAAATCTGTCAGAGCCTGAGGCAAAGTTTATCTTTCTGTATTGTCTCGGTATGAAAATGAAACACCTATTCCCTTAATTATAGCAAATATACGTTTCTAACTTGAGATGCTCTCCATTCTCACACGCATTCAAAGTAAAGATAAACTTTTATGATACACGCAATAATTTATGATCAATTTTCCAAGCTGCCAGAATATAGAGTGTTTGATTGTTTGATTTCTCGTGCCTCATCACTACGTATGGAAAGTTGTGCGTATTAATTACAGTGTGTAAATGAAGCTGTAATCTATCTTTTAAATGAACAGCTGCCTGAATGCCTTGTGGGATGCTCCCAGGTGAGCGTTCTCTATGTCCCCCACGCCGTCTAGAGATATTTATTCAAATGGAAGACGACAAAAGATGATGGGATATCATCTATCATGATCATTATGAAAGGAACAGTACATCCCCTGATTGTTGCTATCGCATCCAGTAGCACTCTGAAATCCCCAAAGATTCACAGTTGACGTCAGTGTGATGTTTAAGATGATCGAACAGAACATGTTGATATTTCCTTGTGCTATTCAACCATATCGCGAGAACAAAAAATTCTGCAAAACCATGGATCACAACATGTGCGATCTGGCAGACTGTGGCATATAGGGTTAATTCCTTTTACTCTGCATCTATTTCAGGAAAATAAATATACATTTTTTAGTCATAGTTACATTTAAATCAATCAAACAATAAGAAGTTAGGATTGAACTGGATATTGGTCTTTCCCTAATAATGATAGTATAACAATAAATAAATACAAAAATATAGATACAGTGTAAACCTCTGCTGCATTAATAATACTAATTAAAATCATGTTTAGTTTATTTGATAGAGAAGACAGTATTTGTATCTGCATCTTTACTACAAGGTACTTTGTAGTTTACTGCCTCTTGGAACTAAAAATCTAGATTATTGATATTTCATATTTGTATTCCTTAAGAACCCATCCAGCCCCAACAACCTCCACCAGCAATGTAGGCAGCCTATATATATATCCTGAGAGGCCAAACCCAGGGCATTAAAGGAAGTTACAGCACCACTGGTCCCAGTTATGTCATCTAACTGCTCTGAGTGCAAGGTAACACATAATAGGCAGCTGAAATGTATCAACATTTTATGACCTCCTCTCTTCTCCTATGTGGACTAATGTGGCTTGGCAGTAAAAGGACAAAGTTCAGAGAGATTCTAGGAAGAAAACACTTTTACGCCTGATTTGTGCTTGACACATCTGCAAGCGTTGCTAGGGTCTGCATGGTGAAAGTGACATCACATCATCAAACAAGGTTCCTTTGCAGGGGTCCCGTGCACTGGAATTTGGCCTGTTAGAGCAAATCTTTTCTTAAAACGTATAAGAGGGTAGGCAGAAAACAAGTTTGTAACAATGTTGTTACACAGACAAGGACTCACCTGGTTAAACAATGAAGTCCATTGGCACTCCAGGATGCAGCCAAGTATTGACAAAATATAGGACACCCCAACTCTAATGTAGACTAACATAAATTGCGTTCTTTTGCCTTATTAATTATAATGCCACCATACAACACATTCAAGCGGTCAGGTTTGGAACCTATAGGTATATGCATACTTCTCCTTTTTGCATTCATCATGGCTTGAAATAAGTCAATTGTGTTTAACTGTAGTTGAAGTTATAAAAAAAGTCCAATCTTGGCAGGATTCTCTGGATAGTTCCTGCTCAGTGGGAAATAAGTATAGTATAAAAGATTAAAAAAAAATTCTCATCACGATTCCGGGTTAGCTCATGTCTGTGCAACCGTTCCTTGCCGAAAGCATAACCAAGGTTTTAAAGTGAGGGGGATAAAAAATATGATTTTGGTAATGGTGCTGACAGCGCGAACAGTGCAAACAATGGCAACAGTGCTGACATAGCTAACATTATTAACCTGGGTGGAAACCGGAGGGTGGGTGCTACGCTTCATTCTCAGGTCAGGTACACATTACTCCACTTTGTCTTTACATAGCAGATATGCTGTAATAATGCTCTGGACCCTGAAAAGAACCTTTAAAAATGAAGTCAACATCTTTGTGCCAGGTTACATACCTGCATTTATTTGCTGCGTAGCATCTTTCTCTGTATATGCATATGTTTGTACTTGTATGTATATTTCCATCTCTTTGTAATGAGGCTATACCTGCACTAGATATGTGTATCTGTAAGCATGTAGTCTATGTCTCCTTGTGTCATTTAATATTCTGGCTTGAGTGTGTCTGTGTGGCCATCTCCCTTTCTTTTCTCCCCACCGTCGCCGTATTTTTCTTATCTGATGAAGTTATCCGATTAGGAGTCAAATCTCCAGCAGTGCAAATCTACCCCAAGGGATTCCTGACACCTTGTTATCATAGCACATGCAGAGCAGCGGCTATAGCGTCCACTCTACATGACATTCTCTTACCCAGGAGGAGACAGAACAATACAGAGTACAGAGTCAGGATGGGAAGCAAAGGAGGGAAGCGCGTGCGAGCAAGGAGAGAGAGAGGGAGAGAGAGAGAGAGAGAGAGAGAGAGAGAGAGAGAGAGAGAGAGAGACAGGGAGCTTTTTCATACTTCCAATCACGACGTACCCATTTAGCCTTCGTATAGTGGTCTGGGGTGATTTTGAAGCCCGACTTTCATCTTCTTCTTCTTTGTGTTTGCCAATTCATTGCCTTTGTTTTTTCTCTCTTCCAAACTAACCTACTCATTTTTGTTTCCCTCTTCTGTGTTTTACCATAGTTCTGATTGTCTCCTTAAATTGTGGCATCTTTAGACATTCACATTGGCCGGGGTATTTTTTTCTACCTTTACTTCTAGTTTTATTTCTTCATCTAAATATTATCCCATTCAAAACCCAACCACAAACTTGGTACCCGTGAAAATCTTCAGTTGTTAATACTTAAATGTTTTTGGTAAAATATGACAGCTTTTGTGTGGATGTCCAACCAGTGTTGATGGTAAATGTAGTCAATGGAAGCAATAAAGTCCTCATTGTATGCTTAATTGACGAGAAAGCACTTTCCCTGGCTACCGAGAACAATACAAGCCGATAGAGCCTGTAGTTCTTCCTTGCATTCAATGATATCCTCGTCACGTCAAATGAGAGCGCTGGATGCAGGAAGATCAACAGATTTTGCATCAATTTATACTGGAATTGACTATATTTACCATCAACACTGATTGGACATCAACACAAAAGGTGCAATATTTTCCCTTAAATAGAAAGCTAGAGTTTGCAAACACATTCGCTGTCTTTTCCAAATGTTGTCTGTCTCCTTTTCTTTCCAATGCATGTGGTGTTTTCTGAAGGGATCCAGTTTGGTAACCATCTGTCTGGTTCTGTTGGGGCCATTTTTGGCTCAACACAATGATGATGACTGAATGATACAAGATCTGTTTGCAAGCAGTTACAAACCAGTAACTCAGAGGGTGAGGGTCTACCAATCTGTTTATTCAGTTCCATTTAATACCACCTAGATATGACTGCCGCCACACATATCTTTTAATTTGCTTCCCTCTTTTAATCACTCTATTCTTTGGTTGATTGAACTTGATTCGTCTCCAGCATGTTCTCAGAGAAACACATCTTTTTGTTAACTTCACACAAGATTTTCAACCATTCAGGCTTCAATGAACAAGAATGCTTCTGTATTACACAGTGACTGATTCTATCCCTATGCATGTCTTTTAACAGACAGTCATTATGTTGGTTATTTTGCACCCAGCTTACATTTAACCTTCCTTCATTAGCCATCAACTAAACTCTACTTACTAGTATTTTAGAGCCAATTAAACACTCCTATCATGAGACAAGCGCCGCTGGTGGACCCAACTTTAAAAACAAAGCCCTGATTAAAGGCATACAAGAGGGAGGGCTCTCCGTAAATGCAGGGAAGGCAGGGGGGGGAAACAAGAAAAACTAGAAAAAACAAGAATAAAATGGGAGGATTACAGTGGCATACCCGTCAGCGAAATGTTTGATTCAGTTTGGTTCTGGCCACTTAAGCCCTGTGTTAGGCCTATTGTTTCCCTAAACCAGTGCTGTAATCCCCCTACTGCAGTGGATAGAGAGAGAGGTGAAAAAACAAAAAGAGGTGAATCAGAGAAGAGTGGCATAGGTAGGAGTATAGCCACAGCTGAAAAAGAGAGAAGGGAATACTACAAGAGGAAAAGAGAAGAAGGGATGAGGGCATCCCCAATTTGTGAAAAAGCAGGATGCTACAGATACAGACTTAAGTACTGCTTCCGACCCCAGTCTGTCAGCTTTTTCTCTCAAACTCTTTTCAGTCACTATCATTCTGTCTTTGTTTCACCCTTCTTTCAAGTCTGTTCTCTTCATTTCTTTTCTGCAGAATGGTGAAAGCTAGCTCCTCTCCCCTTCTCCCAACTACAAAAGCTGTTAGAAACAATCTCCTCTTGCATTTTTACACTCTTGTGCCTTCTTTGATTTTTCTGTCTTTCTTTTAATGGGGTTAATCAGTAAAACTCAAAGTCATATCCCAGCTAGAAGTAATTAAGTTGTCAAAATAGGGTTCTTTAAACGTCTGTCTATTTCTGATAGTGCACCACTCATTTTTCTACCTCCTGCTGGCACATTAGCATATTTTTTATTATCCATCATTAACTCAGTGTTGACACATTGTTCACTCTGCGTACATGTTTATGTGTGCTAAAGTGGTTGTGTCCTCGGGCTTGAATGTTCCTCTGACCCGTGTAGTTTCTGGAATATCTGCATTGCAAAACACTCAGAGTCACACAAACAGATACAGATGCACAAGTAACACTGGAACACGCACTCAGGGTAAACAGAGGGAGGCCAAAGATGAAGGAAGAGAGGGAAGAGAAAAGGAGGAGTAGAGCTGGATAGCACAGGGAAATTGAGCTGTATTAAACCATAATCCGGTTAGCGACGGCTGGGTGTAATCTCACTCATTAATAACATACTCCCGGTGTAATCTACAAACCATCAAAAGAGAGAAAATCTTCCATGGAGGAGTTCAGTTTAGGAGGAGTGCTTTTAGCGAATTTATGAGGATTGTTGATGCCTCATTTTCATAGCTGTCAAACGGCAAACGGCTCGACAGTTTGGGAGGGGGGAAGAGGAAAACAAAAACTAACATTGGAACATTTCAAAACAACCCCCAATCCTGATTCCCAGTTATTAGTTCGGATAAACTGACTGTAGCATGATAAATACCAACAAATACATCACTGAAAAGTGAAGGGTTATCATATGAAGGACTCACACAATTTCTCTACAAAATCCCTTTTTTTAGGGGTGAAATAATATTTAAAAAAATGTTTTTCACCCGTAATTAAGGTGAGTATGTATGACAGGGAATGTAGAAGACAACATACTTTGACACAACACAAGTGTGTATTGTTTAAAACAATTTAACGTTTGTAACATCATGTAGCTTGACATTTCTTTGGAACATGTACTGTGTAACCACACACACACACACACACACACACACACACACACACACACACACACACACACACACACACACACACACACACACACACACACACACACACACACTTTTTAATGGTTTCACCTCTCTTTCTCTCTCTGACACCAGTTCAAACTATGATTTTGCTTCGCTCCTTTTCAGTCTCCCTATATGCATCTGATAATCCCATATACTGTATAACACAAAAAAAGTCCCCAAGTTTATGCATAGTCTCTGAAGGTCTGATTTCAATTTCATTCCTCTGGCATAAATTTAACTTGTCCATGTAATACAACGGCACGGACACACAAAAGCACTGTCACAGTGACAATCCCCACACGGGCAGGTGCACGGACTCACACAAATACAAATTGGGCTTGTCTGTAACAAAAGCGGTCCAGACGCAAGCAGCACAAGTCACTTGGTTGGCTCTAGGCATTAGGAAATCCAATATGGATGTGTTAAATGAACGCTAGTGGAGACAGAGAGAGCAAGCGAGCGGGCGGTGCAGAGGGGAGGGAGGGAGCGAGGGACACGGACAGGAAGGCAGGCAGCTTGTTGATTACTCTGGTGTTTAACATTAGGAAATGCCAGAATGGAAATGGTGCTCATATCACCCTGTCAATTGCCTTGTTAGCAACAGCCAAAGAGAGTGAGAACAGGCTACTGGGTAGAAAAATCAGCTTTCTGAAGTGGTTGGTTTAAATTTCCATTTGTCTCAGCAGGGTTAGGGAGGCAGGGGATTGGAAGTGGTTATAACACGGAAAAAAACCTATGGCATGGCCGTCAGTGCACACACACACACACACAAATACACACAGAAATATTGACACAAAAACCCACACGTACGGTTACCCATAACACACACATATACCCCCAACTGGGAACACTTGCACACAATCTGTGCCTCCCACACTTGCAGTCCCCTCCGTCTCTGTCTAGCCAATCTCTGGGCTCAATTCCCTGCAGTTCATTCCGCTATGACACCTGTTGGTGAGGAGAGGTGAATTGAGCATTGGAACATTTCACAATGAGAAGAGAGAAAGAAGATAACCACTGATTGCGAGCAGAGGGGGAAACGACTGTGGTCATGATGAGGTTACTGAATACCTAGCAAAGCAAATCTGCCAGACTCAATGTACCGGTAGGAGAAGGGCACTCCAGGTTTAATGGATGTGTAAAAAATGGATTCAAGGTAGCTCTTTGGTAACTCACAATGGCAAATGTGCCGTGAATGAAAGTGCTCAAAAATGGTGGAGAGAGACGGGGATTTCTGTGACGGAATGAAAGCTTAAGATACGACTTTGTGTTACGGTGTGAACATACCAAATGGACCACGTATTTGGACTAAATTAAAAATACTCTAAATTGCCAGTTTATTAGGTACAACTACAGTAGGTAAACCTATAAGTCTCATAGTCCTTCAGTAAATTATTAAAATTATTATAATGTTAATTAACGTCTTAATAACAAAATGACCTTTTTGTAGGATTCAAAACGGTTCAACAGCATCACAATCTGCAGCCTCCAAATTGTCCATATCTGCATCACGCTAAAACAGTTTCAACAAAAACTGAATTTTAGAACTATAAAGGTAGGATATATTGCAGGACTGTTGTATTAGACTGAATTAGTTTTAGCTAGGTGTAATAAATAAGTGTAAATAAATTGGAAACGGTCTTACTAAATGGCAGACCAGTTAAGCAAGTTTAATTTGGGACATGCTGTTTGTTGCGTGTACATGTTCAGAAATACTCAGAAATAACAAATGGGACTCATTAATATAAGTATACTGTACTTGCCCATACCCAATGTACCAAGAAGACACATATATCTAGTCCAGGTGCTCCTGAATACCATTTAACAAGAGAGTTTGATATATGGGGCTTCTACAAAATTTAAAATCTGTGAAGATGACTTTTCAACTTATGCAAAGAGATAAAATGGTAAAATAATACAGCTACAGTTTAATGAAATTCAGTATTTTCAGCCTGGTTTCCCAAAATAGGGTATGAATAACACACATTTCTCTTTTTGTGTGTCATTTCACAGTGCGGCAATAGACGCTTAGAGCAAGTGCTCCTGAAGTCATGTGACATAACATAAATAGTAAGAAAGTCCAATTGAGATAGGGTGGATTGGTGGATCAAACAAACACATGACTTTCACCCTGGAAGCTGCTGTTTATGGGCCGTGTAAAACCAAATGTCAACAGTTGACTTATTTACATTGACTTAAAATAGTATTATATGAGATTGGGAGGATTTCGACTACCTCTCAACAGTTCTCAACATGGCGATGCCTGAGCCGGAGGCTTGTAGCTAATGGTTCTATTGGTGCAAACAGTACAAATTACGGCAAAACATAAACCACGTTTAAAACTGTGACGTGCGTCTGTTAGTGATGAATTTAGAATGAGAACTGCTTTCAATAGGGTTAGGGAAAAGCATAAAATGTGTGATGTGACACAAAAACTGTCCTTAAAAGTGCCTTGCTATTTATACACCTTCCTATGAGATCACGTTTGTATTTTACATTTTCATTCCAAATCTCGGAATAACTGACTTTTACTAGATAACGGGGTCATGGCCTTTATCTGTGTCAAATACCTCATCAAAGGCCTCTGGGGACAGATGTTCATACACATCACAAGGACAGAAGTCTATAATAATGATAACAAGATGGAACACAATCGGCCCCATGGGCTGTCTTCCTATGACAATTTTTAATTCCTACTTACCCTCCGGAGGTAAAGTCAGAGTATGGAGCAGCAGTAATAAATGTCCCTGGCTTTGGTAGCTATGACTGGAAATAATTATGCCATTGGAATGGGACCACAAATTTCAAGGGGGTAATAATCATGTTGACTCAAAGTTAATTATGAAATTGCCATTACTTTTCTCCACTAGCCACAAGTGTCCTAGTATTTGTTCAGCTTTTGATTCTCTTTGGTCTCAAGCTGCTTATCATTCCCCTGGTCACTTTCATGTCTTTTTTTTTGCTATTTTCTCATACTTTTTTTAATTCTGTTAAAACTAATTCAACTTTCAGTTCACTTATTCCATTAATATACAGACGTTGGCACATACACATGCACACACACAAAAACTAAACAGGCAGATAGACGGACAGACGCACAACTCACACTGCCAATGAGGTAAACATAGTCCAATAATTACGGATGTGGTTTGTTGTGGACACCTGTGTCCCGCCTCCTGTGACTCTTTGGATTGGACAGCTGTGCTAACACTGCCACTGTGCCAGAGTGCACACATAGACAAACACACACACCCACACACACACACACACACACACGTGTACAGGACAGCACAGTCAAAAGAGCATGCACTCAAACAGAAACACGGTAAATAGAAAGAAACCATCCATAAAGACACTTAAACAAAATGTTGTTTCTAAATATAAGTTATTTAAATATCAGAGTATCCACATCACTAGAAAAGATTCAAGCCTCAAGGCTGACTGGTTTGGCTGCCTTCCAGGAATTGTTTTCCTGTACTATATGTACAGAAAAAAAGCACACAATGAATAGACAGAGGACCCATTCCTATTCAAATTATAATAACTGGGTAGTAATCAAGTACCGACACACACACATTACATTACATTACATTACAGTCATTTAGCAGACGCTTTTATCCAAAGCGACTTACAATCAGTAGTATATTACATATCATTCACCCATTCACACACTGATGACAGGCTACCATGCAAGGTGCCACCATCAGACTCTAACTAACATTCATGCAACATCCAGTCCACACCGATGGCAAGCCTTCGGGAGCAACTTGGGGTTAAGTGTCTTGCCCAAGGACACATCGACTGCCGAAGCCGGGTATCGAACCACCGATCCTCTGATTGGAGAACTACCTTGCTCTCCACTACGCCACAGCCACACACACACACACACACACACACACACACACACACACACACACACACACACACACACACACACACACACACACACACACACACACACACACACACACACACACACACACACACACACACACACACACACACGTACAGACAAACACCAGCATGCACGTGCATTTAGTTCTTACAGCTACCAAAGATGTAATAAAAGTCATCAATTATAATTTAAACTTCTCAGGTGTAGCTTTTTTTGTATTGCACTTTTGGGAGTAGTTTATAAAAGCTGCTCTAATAATTTCCCCCAAAACCTGCTATAGAGCTCTTGATCTAATCTGAAGCTGCATCACCATCATCGTCATTGAACTTGGAACAGATCGTTCTTAAGAGCGTGATTATTCTAGCATAATTTGTTGTATCCTATATTCTACTTGGTATAGCTATGCCTCTATCATTTGTTATTCATAAAATGTTATTAATTTGCTTCCACGGAACACGACAGATGTGAAAATAAAATGTCAAATAAAATCCAGTATATTGTCCCTTAAAATTGAAGTGCTTGACATATGGTTTCCAATTTCTGTATTCACACATGCCAGTGCCTATTTAGACAAGACAACAATTGCTTTTTGAATTGAATTTGTAAGTGTATTTCACATGCCCAGTCAGGCAATAATTTGTTACAGCATACGCCAGCCCTTCAGCAATCTTCTGTTTTCCATAGCCCAGACATTTTGGATCCCTAAAAATGTCACAGATTTCCCTATAAAAGGCTGTCATAGTTTTAAATGTATTTGACTGCTGTTCATTCGAATAGAGGAGAAATTAAACAAAAATGAAATGCTGTGCACTAAATATAAACCACTAATAAACCACTCTCTGGTCTTGTGTTCTCTAATTGAATATGGCCTTTGATGGCTGATTTAACAATTAAGGACTACAATTAAGAAAGAAATGACCAATAAAAAATGCATTGCATTTTATATTTTTTAATGTGAGAACACTTATCCACTGATTATAATCACATTTGTTTTTTCCATCTATGATTTTGAAAATAAAATTACCTAAATCACAAAAAGCATTGCTAATGTTGTGAACTACAAATGGACTTTGTGAGCATGTTAGCATGCTGAAAAGCATGACAAAGGTTGTTCACCATATAGATCAAGTGTGTTAGCATGCTAACATTTACTTAATAGCACAGATTGTCATTATTGGATGTATTTGGTTATAAATCAAAGAAATCCGGTGCTAGAGGTTAAGTCAGGGGTTCATCAGAGTTATCCACCAAATTTCAATCCAATAGTTGTTGGAACATTTTATTCAAAAGCACTAATGTGTCCCTCATGGTGGAGTCATTAGGATTCACTGTCTGGAAAAAAATGATATCTTTACCAAAATACATGGCAACCCATCAAATAGTTATTGAGATATGCAAGTTTTGACTGAAGTTGTGGACTGACCTGCCGACAGACCGACTTTAAAAAGCAAAAGTAAAAACGACGGCTACATCTGCAACGGTCCCAACAGCTGGAAGTTACAGTATATCTCGACACAACAATTAAAGTACACTCCGTGCTAATACATGTTGCTTACTTGAACCCATTTGTAGTTACAATAGAGCATCCTTTCTTCCTTGGCACTGCTTCCAATGACAACTTGGCAAATTCAGTCTTCAGAGAAAATGAAAGATGACCTGACCGAATATTCCAAGAAAAAGGAAGAGTGAGAGGAAAAAGAAAAACCTAAGTTATATTCTCTATGTGACGCTTTTTATAACAACTACTTTATTCAATATTCTGCGTGAATTCTTCCTCAAAGTAAGGTTAAAGTGGATTTGAAGACTACTGAGGAAATTTAAACCTAAAGAAATCTCTCTTTGAAAACTAAACCTGAAGAAAAGGAGAGATGGATACAAGCCAAAACAGTGCGGGCTTGGAAGTAGTTATTAGTGAAGGAAAAAAAAGCAATTGTTTTTTGAGAGGGAATAAAGAAAAGTAGGAACGCTCTTGAGATACATCACCAGAGAATCCAGCACATGAATGAATATACTTCTCTTTGAGACTGCAGACATAAGGGAAATCTCTTTTCAGATTTGATAACAAGAAATCAACTGGAAGGACACGCACATGTACCTGTCTGTCCTCACACTCAACCTGAAGACATATTTAATCCATCAAAAGACATAAATCCACAACAATAGGCAGGTAGCTATCCCCAAAGTATTAAAGGAGCTACCAGGATGAATGATTTAGGAAATAGAACTTCCCCTTTAGGACTACAACAATTCTAAAGTGTCATTTACATCAAGTAGCCTAGCTGGGGACTGACAGTCTCCCTACTCCATTTAGCATCATAAAGCACATCACTTTGATGCAGACATTTCCTGACACAATCCCTCAGATATCGTTTTCTGTCTCCTGCCCAGGCCTCCTTCTGTCTGCCACTGTGTCTACTAGTGTCTTTTAAAAGGTTTTACCAACTAATAGCTCTCACGTAAATGTGAGTTGATATTAATGATAGTAGTACAAGACGAGTAAAAACACACACAGAAGCAGATGAGTTGGCATTAAAAGTACTAAATGTAGTGAAAACTAAGAGCATGAAGCAACATTTGGCTTTAACTCAACAATCAGCTTTGAACATGTAGCAACAATCTTTTATAGTGAATGGAGTTTTTTATTTTTTGGTAAAAGTTTTTCCTGCTTTTTGAAGTCAATTTTGAGACTATTGGAAATGTGCTTATTTGATTTTTGGAGGTGATATTAATCAGAAGCTTTTCGCTCTCATTTTCCACTGTTAAATATGAAGCTCCAGCTAGCAGCTGCTAAGCTTAGCACAACAACTGGAAACAGATGGCTCTGTAAAAACAGAAGTGTTAAATTAACATTTCAGACCAGCAGAGACTCCAAGAAGTCACTGCTCCTATCAAAGAAATAGTCTGCCATATAACCCCTATAAAACCAGCCACTTACTGGCTCTATAGCCTTATAATTAATGGACTGATGGACAGAGAGCAAATAAGCATATGTCCCAAAATGACTGACTAATGCTTTAAGGCATAAAGCAAGTGGTTAAAAGGGCCATGACGACCTCAATTTGAATCTGACCTTTTATACAAGTAATTCCTCTGTCTCTCTGCACACATACTGTAGGTTCAGTCGCTGTCTAGTGTTGACTGCCTAATGAAGTTTACATTTTTGTAAAATGCCATTCTATACTATTTATATGTTCATCTTGAATGTGTATACAGTTAAAAAGATTCTTGTGTTTTTTGTTAAATCCCCATTAAAACTGTGGCAGTCTACATTCTGTGTTGCTTTCCACCCACCACTCACTGAGCAAATCAGATACAGCGGGATATGCTATAGGGCGTTTTATCCTTGTGATTGACAGGTTGCTAACACGACGTTGTCCGTTCTGGTACTAGTCTGTGTTTTCACCTATTGATCGGCGTTCGGTTGTACTAAGCTCCACCCTCATGACACTTCCTTTTTACGAATAGCCAAGGTGGACAGAATCAAGATAGCGACGGCCAAAACGACAAAATCAAGGCTTCAAAACTGTAGTCCACATACCAATGGGTGACTTCATAGTGACTATGTCCACCTCTTAACAGTCTATGGTGCCAAAGAGGATTTAAAAAAGCTGCTTGACTTGTTAAGTATTACTTGTAAAAAGACAAACAAATGAAAGCAGTTTGTCTTGCTCACCTAAAGCTGTAGCCTTAGATTAAGTGACTTTGATGTGTTACTTCTAATAAAAGCCATAAAGAAGAAATAAATAACTGCCTGAATCTCTTTCTGTACAGAGTCTGGAATAATAACACTGGTGGTTTATTTTATGAAAAATAACGTTCCCAAAAACACACCATCACTGCATTGACAATACCCACTTACAGTATCTCTGAATCCCTCCCATCTAGTCTGATGCCCAGTGGCTTAATTCCAGACTCCTTCACTGACAGTGGCAGGAGGGACAAAGGGAGCAGTATGTGCTTTTGTCTCTTATTGAGCCAACCTCCAAAGACAGAGCGTTATTAATTAAAGTGGATCACACTCCTGGTCTGCCCTGCTTTTATGCTCGAGTGTTAGCTGTTTACACTGTAAATAATTCAGGTTTTGCTCCAAATTTGTATTCTGGCAGCCAAGAAGCTGCCTAAGTATAATTTTTCTTAATAAATGAAACTAATGCAGGAAGATTGTGTTACCAGGATTGGTTCACTTTTTGTCTCATTTTTTGCTTCACACTGATGTGAATGATCCCTATCTGACCTTTTAATTTACAAGTATGTTACAGTCTGTAGATTTTAATTATTATATCAACAGCACCAATCAAGCTGATTACAAAGGGAGGAGAGGAGAGACAGCAGAAAGGGAAAAGGTTGAAAAGAAGATGGCGTGAAAGAGCAAGGGCAGAGTCTGAAGAAGTGAGGAGGAAAGCTACAAGGTGGGAGGGATCAAAGGATTAGACTTTCTAATCGGATTAATTGATTGAAATAATTGGTCTGGTCCCAGCCTTTGTTAATCTGCAATGTCTGTATGAGGTTTACTGATGGCAGGATTTGTTGACATATCATATGCAATGTTTCGTTTGCTGATGCGCATCAGGGTTTTAGTGATGTACTGTTAAAAAAGATTGTTTCATTTTGATGCACAATCTATACTCTGGATCTATTTTTCCTCCGATTAACTATCTCCGATTTCTAAAGTAGATATGTTGATGAAGATGTAAGCATTAAATCCAAAGACACACTCAAGGATTATAGGGGCCAATTTACACCAGATTTGCTCATCCCGACAGCTGGAGGGTATATGTTGATCAGAGGCTTGGTCGGAAGTGATTGTCAGCACAGATTATCTGGTAATGTGAGGATTACATAGATTCAATCACCTCAATCGATTTGCAGGCAGATATGAGCTGTCCTGATTATATCAAATGTTTGATTTGATACGGCATGACATTCACACTGTACCTATAGCGTGTGATGAGTTATGAAGGGAGCAAGGTCAACCGGTACTTTTTTGTTGTTTGTAAAGAGCAGAGGTGGAGAAACTATGAGTTGGGGTGTGGTTTCACACTTATGATTCTTCAAAAATTCACTCACGACATCAATGATGTTTCAGAGGTCGGGAGTTAGCAAAAGTGACACAACTAAGAGTAATTGCAGTGACGAAGATTCAAGTGACATTTCTGTGGATGGAGTGAAAATAATAAAAATAAAATTGCCCCCAAGTTTCCACTTGTGTTTACTTAGTCTGTCTGCATCAGAAAAATACCAGATGCTGTCAATATTTGCTCACACCTCCATTTCTCCCAGCGTAACAAACACTGGAAATGTAAACTGTTTGGCAGATGGCTACATTAAAATTCAGAACAAAAACATTCCTGTTTCTTCAATAAAATTCCCCTGCAATCAACATGATGTATCAAAGGTTTGTACCAGAATTGCTATGCTTAATTTTGTTTTGAAATGACTGAAAATGTAAAATTGACTTTGGGTTGAATGCATATTGATTTGCTAAATTTATTTGTGATGCATTGTATGCATGGTTACAAACAACTCTTTGTTTTGCACTGCTTTTGAATTGGATTCTCTTCTATTGTAGTTGGCAAAGTTTCCTTACATACACATGGGATATGATGAAAAGAAAAACAGCCATTCCTCAGACTTGGAATAGCTAGATTTTTTTTTTGATGCACGTCTTTGTTTGCAAACCAATTTCCCCCAAAGCCAAAGTGCTACCGGAGAAAACAGAAACCATTTCCCTCCAAGTGGTGTTCCATGGATTTACGAGAGGCACGGAGCAATTTATAGCTCGGCATGACAAAAGGAGAAATGGGTCTGTATGAGCACACAGCTTTACACGTTTGATGGAGTTGAGAACGTAAAGTGTTTGGATTGTGAATATTCATTTCAGGGACACACACCATTTATCTGTCTGGCAGACCACTGGGTGGATATCAACTCCCTTGTTTTATCATTTGTGGTGCATCTTGTCTTGAGGCAGTCTCTCCCTCCCTCTCCCTCTCTCTTTAAAGTTCTGTTGTCGTTCCGAGCCGGAATTGTCTTTGGCCGATGGAAGTGCCTCTATCTGACCCAGATCATCGGAATGAGTTTTCTCACTGCAAGCATTCTGGAGACAATTCCCCGGTCGAGGAATGGAAATAAACCATTGGCTGAAACATCAGATAAGGGTAGAACAATCAGTCATTGTATGTGTGTAAACATGCATTTGTGAATGTGTGTGCGTGCGTGCATTGGCTTTAGAGTGCTTGTTCATGCTGGCCTACATGTGTGTCTGTGTGTGATGAAGTACCACAGATCCTATCAGGATAATTCCTCTGTTGGGCCTCTGATGAGGCTGAGTGCATGCATCTCCATGGTAATTCTGCCTTCAGTGTGTTTGTGCTCCTCACAACTGAGAGACAGAACAATAAGAAAACTAAAGGAAAGGAACGAAAAAGGGGATAAGAGTAAGGCAGACTGACACACACTTGTGTCTCTGCCTCCCAATGAGTACTAAGAGCATGTTAATGTTATCGGATGTTGTGGAGTGCAGGTGATCCACAGGAGTCAGTGGGATTCCACGCAAATCGTGTTGTGTGTGTGTGTATGTGCTTGTGTTTTGTCATTGCTGCAAAACCTGGTCATGCCGAGTGTGTGGATAACACAATCATTATGTTCAACTTCCTCCCCTTAACACATGCTGAGTGGAGATTGTTTCCCACTAGGCACAGGAGAACACACACACACACACACACACACACACACACACACACACACACACACACACACACACACACACACACACACACACACACACACACACACACACACACACACACTCCCTAAAGACTGCAGATTTACACAGATATCCCTGTGGAGGACAGTTAATGACACTTAAATGTTGTAATATTAGTTGTATAAGTTTATTCTTAAAACTAAATATAAATGCACCTAACTATCTTTCCAAAACTGCCCTCAGAAGGAGGGTTTAAGCTCTAAGCTTGGTTTTGTTTGTGAAGCTCTAAGCACTGAAGAATGACATTTAAAAACCTGAAAAAGTCTTCCGTACTTTAGAAAATCCATAATTCACAGACAAAATCTTCAGATGAACATTGGTATATACAATTGAAATTTTCTATAGAATTTTCTTATATATATATATATGTTATATAAAAAGCAAGCCGCTTAAGGAGTTAGTAATGAGTAGTTCAAGTTATTGGAACAGTGAGGTAGTTGAGACTTTATCAAAAGCTAAAGTGGTGGGCGTCTTTGTTGGCAAGAGACATGTAACTGTAACATACACTGTTTGATCCAGCTGGAGGCTTTTATTGCATTTCATCGCCTTCTGTTTCCATTTACCCTTTTACTATAACAACCATCCTCTGAACTGCTTATCCTGTTCAGGGTTATTTTTGCTAATGTACCTGAATTTTGTATCTGTAGAATTACCAAAAGAGGCTTTTAAATGCGTTGCCTCCTCTCCCATCCAGATCGTTCTGAGCTGAATGGCTAATGTGTGACTGACATTGCAAATTATGAATTTTGAATTGAAACAATTTTTGGAGCCAAACCCTTATCATGCAGAGACAAGAGCCGAGCTACTCCTGAAAAGAGACTCTTATAGAGAAGAGCTCTTATTCTATTTGAAAGCACATGCAGATATAATATAGGTGCAATTTAGGGATGCATTTCGTTGATGTAATTGTAAATATAAATCTTGTATCGCTTAACTTTTTCGTAAGTGAAAGGAGTTTGTGCCCACATGAATGACCTCACTCAACCCTCACCCCTTACTTTATTGAAATTAAGACTTGGATGCAAAGAAACTTAACTCCCTTAACCGCCCCACTGGGGATTTCACAATTGTGATGTCTCAATATTGATGGCTCCAGCATCACCCCCAAATCCAAAGCCACCACCTTGGAGTCATCCTCGACCTCACCACCTCGTTCCCACCCCATTTCAATCACATCACCAGGAAGAACAGCCTTTTTCCACCTCCGTAACATTGCCTGCCTCACCCTCAATGTCACTTACTGCTGCAGTCACACATTTGTAACATCCGGGCTTGATTTCTGCACTATTATCCTCTATGCCACCACAGATAAACAACTTAATAAACTCCAGTACATGAACCAGTACTGTTTAACATTGTCATCCCTTGAGTCATGCAGCTAGTGTGGCTAAAAACAAAACATCTGTTGTATACTATCACGTTTTGTTTTTTTTATACCAGTTTTGGAGTGAAAGCAAGTCTGCCATGTTAATTTCACAATCCTTATGTGTTTCTCTGCAGTCAACTGTGGCCAGCTACACATACAGATGTTGAGATTAACTGCACGTTGACTCGTACAGATGTGTGTTCACTATAATTCAGACGTCAAACTGACAGCTTGGCAGCTCTAGGTGCTCAACCAACTGTGCTGCTGTCACAGGTTCAGGCCTGGCTGCCTCGATGCAGCGAACACGACTGACGTACAAAGAAAAAAAACACACACACACACACACACAGACAGACAGAGCTGCTGCAAGTGAACAGATCTGATCTGTCACCAGATATGTCTCCTAAAAGTGTGGGTTCAATTATTCGAATGTAAGCATGTGTGAAAGACACCTCAAGATGTTCCATGTCAAGGATTTAATTGCTTATATGTTACACCCACTGATCTCTCTCTCTCTCTCTGTGTGTGTGTGTGTGTGTGTGTGTGTGTGTGTGTGTGTGTGTGTGTGTGTGTGTGTGTGTGTGTGTGTGTGTGTGTGTGTGTGTGTGTGTGTGTGTGTGTGTGTGTGTGTGTGTGTGTTTGCATCTCTGTATCTATTTATGTCAACTGTTGCGATTGTACATTCACCACCATGACAGTTAAATATGCAGAAGATGTGTCACAATTTAATTGTTCACACTGTGACGCTCCCATCTTCAAGCTGATTTGACTCCACTTTAGCAGTGAAAAGTTCTTCAGTGGGGAATATTTAATATATATGTATTATACAGCCTCATCTATTTGCTAAAAATGATGAGCTAGAAGCTGTCATTAAATCATATTTTTCTCATTTTCCAACTGTTTAGGACTAAAGGCTTTACTAGGAAATTCACAAAATTAATTTGTTTTTCTTTGAGGGTTAGAGATGATTTTTGGCAATACATCAAAACACATTGATCCAAATGTCAGTGTAAGAGGTGGATAAGCATTCAAGAAACATTGCCTCTGTAGATATTTGACATGTTTTACATGGCGTAGTTGATGATATTGTCATTTGTTATTGTATATTCTTGAATTCCTAGAAGAGGCGAAAAGACTCTTGGATTGATAGCCTTTTGGCAGTCGTCCTGTCAATGGTTGGTCCTGATGGATAAGGTTAGGGTAATGGATAAGGGAACGCATTCTGTCAATGAGTGTCCTCACAAAGTACAATGTTGTGTGTGTGTGTGGGTGTCCACTTAATATCTCAAGGGTCATCCAATCTACTTCTCACTTGGCAGGTATTTTGCTGGAGATCTCAGTGAGTGCATTGTAAAAGTTGGTGCAATTTGGACATGCAGCATGTTAAATATTAATAAACTTTGAAGCGGTAGCGCTCTTTACAGCGTTGGGGGCGGGGCTTTATGGCCCCGCCTACAGAGTTGCACATGTTGTCCGCAGCATTTCTTCACAGGTTGCTGTTAATTTACTGCAGTTCACTTTTGCTACTGGATGCTGGATACACTCAAATTACAACCAAACTGTTATTCCCTTCCCTGGAGTCAATGAGCAATGAGTGGTTCTCGACAGCGCTGAAAGCAGCAATACTTTGAGCTAAGCAATCGGCCCATTCCAAATGAGCACACGCTCTGAGCTGCCACGCAGCACTGGGGGCACTGCACTAATACTAATAAATGTTGGACAATTCCCCATCTACCAGTGCTACCTGTAAAGTTTATCTTAGTGATAATGTCCGTATCACTCCCACATACATAATTCTAGTCATATCTGTGGGTCTTTCGCCCTTTCTCAAGCCAACACATGTCCACACAAACATACAGCCCTACCGTGAGGGTGTGTGATGCATGCAGTCAGGCCTGATAAATGGAAGTGTCTAGGAAGAGGAATGAGTTGGTGCCTTGACCTCCCTTCTGGCATGGGCATCCTTCTCCAGACTGCCTTATCACCAGACAAATGGTCACAATGGTACACACATCATTCGCTGAAGAACACGCACGCAAGTAACCCACCAAGTATTCAAGCCATCATCCTAAGAAAAAAAAAATCCAAGATCATACACAAAGGACATGCTGCTTCTCGCTTCTTGAAGGATTTCAGTGAAAACTACTTCAGATAAATGGTTGCCACCACACTCCGGTGCTAGCAGTCCTTTTCTTTGAGTGGATTCAAACTGTGGGAACATCTATTTTCAATTATTCTATTCACATATATGAAGCATTAAAGTAAAAGTTTTTCAGTCACTGGATTCTTAATCAAACTTGCTTTGATAGGTTGATTTAACATGCATTTTCCCTAATCCTGCATAGCTCTTCCTTCACAAGCATTGTGGCAGAAACTTTAATTCTTTGATCAGAACTTAAACTATTAAGCTATCATTTCATACTTTTGCAATGCATAAACAACCACCCCTTGAAAACTGATAATTTCATTGTATAATTTAAAACTGAATTGAAAGTTTCCAATAGATAACCAATCAAAATGTCTCTCAAAATTGCTACTTCTTACTCAAAACAATCAGCTTTAATTTTCTTCCCAACAATGGCTGAAGGTTCTGTTCATTTCCATACATATTACAGAACTATTGGAGATTTCAGTTCTCTGCAGCATTTAGTACATGATGGTTTCCCTTCAGTTTTATAATTGTCCCAACTGACCCACAACTATCAACAAATTAACCCAAACTACCCCCTAATACAATAATAATAATAATCTGTTTTAGTTCACTATTTCCAAGTAGAGATTTGGGTCACCAAATAAATTTGCAGAATTTCTTCCACATTTTTATCTGGACTGAATTTAATAGGAAAAAAGCTAGTGTGCATTCTGTTTGGTTTTTTTTACTGATGAGAGGAAATAGAAAAACAGCCTGTTAACTTTGCCTAAATGCATTTATTTGGTCTCATTTATTAAGTTTTCAAAATGTGTATATGTTTTCAATAACACAAAGTTGTGGTTTGTCAAACATACATCTCTTAATAAATGGTGACGCAGAAATGGCTGTAAAAGTGGTTAGGATTGTTAAATTACACACAAATTTGCGCTTGTCACTATTTATAGATACGGCCTGATGTGAACTGGGTCGAGATGGTTCGTCATTTTTTTTAAAAGTGGTTCTCAAGAAAAAATGAGTTTGATAGCCATGAGCATGCTGTTGAGCCTCTGGACTATTACAGTTCTCAAACACTCTCTCATAACATTTCCACTCACATTCAATTGTAAGGCAACAACTGACAGAGACTATTAAAAGATCCATTAAAATACATGTGACATAATATACCTATCTTATCCTCCAGTATCCTTTATGCCTGATGGGACAATTGTTTACAGTGTATGTGAGTAAGAAAGTGAGTGAGAGAGGTAGTGTGTGTGTGTGTGTGTGTGTGTGTGTGTGTGTGTGTGTGTGTGTGTGTGTGTGTGTGTGTGTGTGTGTGTGTGTGTGTGTGTGTGTGTGTGTGTGTGTGTGTGTGTGTGTGTGTGTGTGTGTGTGTGTGTGTGTGTGTCTGAGAGAGTGAGACTATATGGCTGGCAGTTGGTTCACCTTTTGATTTAATAATTCATCCCTCAAATGGGTCAATAAAAAGATAGTTCACTGAAATGCTGCTCCCCTTTCAGCACTTAAACTATTAGCAGAGTGTGTGTGTGTGTGTGTGTGTGTGTGTGTGTGTGTGTGTGTGTGTGTGTGTGTGTGTGTGTGTGTGTGTGTGTGTGTGTGTGTGTGTGTGTGTGTGTGTGTGTGTGTGCGTGTGTGTTTGTTACATGCAATGCAGTTTATTTGTGTTATGTTATTCATGTCCACAAAGTAAACATAAAAGTATTAAACAGTGTGACATGTCCATCCTTGCATATGTGGGTACGCATACAAAGTTACAGACATGCGTGTACTGAATGTGTATAAACCGTGACACCTTTAAAGGACTTCTGACTGACGCAACAAGGAATCAGTCAGAAGACTCAGTGTGCCACATTCAAAATTGTTCCCCTTGGCCAAAACTCAAATTTGGAAAAGTTCCATTGCTCTTCCCTGGCCTCATCAGTAAATTTAAGGAGGCCATATGAGGTATTGTTACATAACATTTGTTTGTGTGTGTGTTTGTGTGTATGCCCATTAAAGATAGGAGACAAACATGATCGATCTATCTATCTATCTCATCAGATTTCACAAAAACATTGGAAACAACCTTTCCTGGCCTATGTTCCCTCATTATTTCATGCCTCTGAGTGTCTCTTTGAAGATGCCTCTCTTCAGGTGAGTCAGCTGTCATTAGTTTTAATTGTGCTTTGCATGAGAGAGATAGAAACCAAAGGCAGAGAGCAAAAGGAAAGCAATGGGCCGGTTCAGTATCTCTGGTTGCAGAGAATGAAAATTGTGTTTATTAATAACACATACAACATGTCCTTTTATGTGTTGCATCATCAAACGTGTTGTAGAGTGGCTCGCTCATCGTGACTCACTTTTGCAGTGGAAAAGGCTGTGTTTCCTCTCTTTGTGTCTACCTCATTTGACAGAAATAAGTAGGAGAGAGGACAGGAGAAAGGAGAGACAGGAGAGGGACAAAAACAGGTTATGACATATATTGATGGGATTGAAACAATTTTATGACTGGATTGTATCCACTGTATCCTGCCCTGAACTTGTATTTACATATTATTTTCTGTCTCTTCCATAATCTTGTCCGTTTGTCCGTGACCGACAGTCTCTCTCTGATGGTGATTTTTTTTTTAGACAGGGATATACATTTTGAAGGACCACACAATAGAATACAGTAATGTTGTGTATAATTCAACTGGATGATTTTTCTTATCTTCCAACCATGCGTGAAAACATTTGAACATTGATTTCATTATTAATTCAATAACTATGAGGAGAGGGGTGAGAAAAGAATAAAAGCAAAGAAGAGAAAAATAAAGTTATTAGATCAGGTAAAACTGAGAGAAGTTTTGAATGATATTTTCTTTGTATAGAAACCACTCCCCATCGTCACATTAACCTGATCTTTGGCTTGAGCGCTTTATTTGACAAAATTCTGACATAAATCAGCATGTATAACTGAAAAATGTCATTACTTTTTGGGGGAACGTTTACGAGAGATTATGCATGCAAAACCACTTGAGCACCTGTCCTGGGCACACACAGACACAACAGTAAGTCAGCAAAAAAAGCGACAATGTGTGAAGCAGTCATGAGTTTTACTATTCCTAGTAAAGTATGCTCTATAAAGTTCTATTGTTAGTCATGCTGCTATAAAGCTCCTGACACAAATACAGTATGCATGCTATGGGACTTTAACACCAACACGCACACGCACACCCACACACACACACACACACACACACACACACACACACACACACACACACACACACACACACAAATAAATGTACTATTATGTCACTGTGCTGGCGATCTTTGTATGTGATTCTTGAGCGGTCATATACTGATCCTTGTAAACAGTAAATTTTCTTCTTGAATACACCGGGCCACAGCAGAACACAAGCTTTTATATATACACACACACACACACACACACACACACACACACACACACACAACACACACACACACACACACACACACACACACACACACACACACACACACACACCACAGTTCAGGTCACAGTGTGGGCTAACGGGCTAATAAGTCATTTTAAAAGTGGACTGTAAATTTCTCTGGAGTTATGAAAGACAATGAAAAATCTTTGCTTTCACATAAGGTCAAAGGTCATAATAGCTCCCCTCTGAGGCAGCCATTTGGCTCTCTTTACTAGCATTGTTTGGTTTAATTTAAGGCTGCATCAAACAATATTTTTTATCGTGGGAAAATCTATTTACTAAACGTGATTCACTCTCCAAGTTATCTGAAATAATTTCCCACATCAAAGTGGACTATTTAACCCAGTCTGGCATTTTAGAAATGATCTGCTATCCTCGCAGGAAACTTAGTATTAATGAGACAGTAACTCTCGCCGCCCCAGGCCTCAAATATTTGTCAAGGCCGTTTAATAATCTATCTTTTATGGCACAACCCACTGTTAGCAATAACTTGAGAAAAAATGTGTTATAAGTTTGGGTCCCAAGATGTTACCTGGGTTTTGGCTCAGCAAAGATTGCTGATCTTTTGGCACTTTTTAAGCTTTGCCTGAGTTAATTATGGTTTGACTTGGAATAGCTTCAAGGTCTTAGGCAGAAGTCATATACCAGGTTATTGAAAATGTTGCTATTTGTTTGCTCCTGGATTCAGATGCCTCCTTCGTCGTAAACAATCTACTTGTAGCACATTTTCACTAAGTTCTAAACTTCATGCTGACGAATTGCTGCAAAGGTTTATATGACATATTTGTATTCTATTTGTGGGAAATGGAATAGAAACTTAAACATAAACAACTACTTTTGATCCATAAAAGACAGCGTTTAAGATCATTGCTTACTGTATAATTGATGAAAGCATTTGCCCACCTTCAGGTTCTCTGACATGACATGCATGAAAAGCAGAGGGAGGGGATCAGGAAGATAAGAGGAGAGGAGCGGAAATGCTATGCCTTGTCGCATGTGATATAATTTAACCCCAGACATGCAATGCTGTCATCTGCGAGAAATCAGTCGCATGGTACGACAAAATCCACACATGCACTTATGCAACCACAAAGCGTTAAGGATGATTTAAATAATGATAATAATAATAATAATAATAATAATAATAATAATAATAATAATAATAATAATAATAATAATAATAATAATAATAATAATAATAATAATAAATGCACAGAACTATGCACACAAATTTTAGGAAAGAGCCTAAATAAATCTTTTTTTTTTTTTTAAATCCAAATCTATTACTCAGATTGGAAGCTGAGAGGCCACATGGGCATACACACAAGCACAGTCATACAGATACAACACTACACACACACATAAACACAGACACAGGGGATGACAGCGTCGCCCTGAGCTGTCATGGGAGAGTGGGCTGTCATCTGGAGAGGTGAGCCTGGGGACCAGAAAAAAAGGGGTGGAGCAGAAAGAGGAGAAAAGGCGAGTGGCAGTGGGGCTGGAGAGCAAGAACTAAAAAACAAGTGATTGGAAAAAAATATATGTTTGTGTGTGAGAGAGAGAGATAGAGAGAAGAAACATGATTTACTTGAACAATGGTAGAGATAGTTAGAGGAATTAGTTTGGAAAAAGAGCCTTGGCTGGAGTTGTGAGAGATGAAAAGGAGACGAGAGGAGTGGGAAGAGATCAAGGTGGGAAAGAAACTAAAATTGATAGTTAGAAAAGGAATACCTCAGCAAGACACTTCCCCGCTGATATATACACTTGAGTGTATTGGATATTTAGCCTGATGTATGAGCCTACTGCTGTGCCACAAAAAGTTATCTATTGATATCCTGAGGAGTGTGGAATTGAAAACTAATTGCAGACTATCCCCAACAGGGAAACTAGTTAGGCCGGTTTCAAAGAAAATTTACTTTGAAAATCAATATGTTGGTTTTTTACCTTTTAAAAAGAGCAAAACGTTTGCACTCCAGTAGGACGACAGGTGCATAGGAGAATACCTTAGGTAGACAATATAGAACAAAAACTCCTGCACACTGGCTTCTTCACTTGCGTATAAATGTATTTTAGTCATGACGTTTCGGTGCGTAGACCTTCATCAGGTTATTTTACATGGAAGTGAGGATGCATGCATTTAAATAGCATTTGGGGTCCGTAAATGGGTTGGTAGACCAATAAGTCATCCACAAATCGGAACCATCGACAAATAAACAATCAATTTACATCATATGTGGCACTAAAAGCCTACAAACATCATGAAAACATACACATAATACATAATATATATGAGGTATGTCTTCAATCAAAAACCACATAAAGAAGATAAATATAGAAATTGTAGAAAGGCTATAATGCCAAGATCAATACTTTCCTATTTCTTTTGTAGGACAGGATTGTTAGGAGTTTGCATAGGTTATCTTCTAAAGTCTGTCCCTAGAAAAGAAAAGAAAAGAAAAGAAAAGAAAAGAAAAGAAAAGAAAAGAAAAGACAAAATATGTCACATTATAAAGAACGAGTGTTATACGTTTGAAATAAGTAGAAATAAAATGAAATGAAATCGAATAGAGCATCAGAAAAATGATTTCACAACATTATGTTTAATAATAATTCATCATTCAAACCTTTGGGAGACAAGGTTTGTAGGGTGACTATCCAGTCGCCACCTCTAGGTGGTAGTCTGACTTTTTCAATGCCACAAAACCTTAAAATGGATATGTCGTGTCTTTAACCTGATGAAGGTCTATGCACCGAAACGTCATGACTAAAATACATTTATACGCAAGTGAAGAAGCCAGTGTGCGGGAGTTTTTGTTCCATATATTTTTTTACCTTTTAAAAAACACACTGCTCCTTGATACCTTAACAACTCTGTGAACAAAATCATATTTGTTAAACTCCACAACCTACGATATAAACTGTGTGGTATGTAAAAGCAGGGACATCAAGGGAAATGATAAATTGGTGCAAACAATAATCACATTATTTTTCTTATGTCTTGAAAACTGTATTTTATCTGTCAATTCAAACTCTAATGACATTCCAACATTGATTATTGTGATGATAGGGCTACACTGATACTAATGTTATTCATAACATTTCTAAATATTTATTCTTAAAAACTGACTACTTGACTATTGTTCCTGCTACTGTAACGTAATGTAATTCTGTAATGTCAGTATACTTTATCATTTTACTAAGAAAGACTCAGTACTACAATTTCTAAAAATGTGTGGAAATCTGCTGCCTAAATTCATTTCAGGTGGTGAGACAGACAGGTCTGACTTCAGTTAAATCAAATGAGGAGAAAACTAGCCTTGTGTTTGACATTGAATGTTGACACATGCCATT
This sequence comes from Anoplopoma fimbria, assembly GCF_027596085.1. NCBI lineage: Eukaryota > Metazoa > Chordata > Actinopteri > Perciformes > Anoplopomatidae > Anoplopoma > Anoplopoma fimbria. The sequence goes on along the minus strand of NC_072449.1, from coordinate 9,301,322 downwards.
AACGCTGGAGTGACATCAACTTTAATTAACATTTAAAAGTTCATTTGTGGCTTTGATTTCACTTCCATTACAGGCTCTTCACACTCACACAGGTGTTGGGCAAAGCTATGCTGAAACCAAACTCATAAGCCATCAAATTGATTCAAATAATAAGTAATAGGATCATTTTTAAAGCCCGTAAAATAAATAAATCACTGTCATCCATGTGTCCGCAATAAAACTCAGTCATTTGATCATTTGTTCCATCCCTACATACGATCTGCTTGTCTTAACTCTGTTGTGGAATACAAGTAATAGTCGATACAATTCTTATTTAAATCAGAGTGAGCCGATGTGTTGATGCACAGTTCTGCTCCGTTTCTGTGGTTCCGGGCTTTTACATCACCTCTCACAAACTTGAAGTGTGCAACAGCGTGGAACGTGCATCGCTTGAACTTGAAAGTGGTTCAACTCCGGGGTATACAGTTAGACTTTTCACTGTCTTCAGTGGCAGTGAAAGCAACAGTTACCGCAGAACTAATGGATGTCTTACCTCAGAGAGAACACAAAGCTGCATTTTAGTCAGTGTGACAGAGTTGACATTCAGCCATGAAAGTGGACGCGGATTTCAAAGATTACAAAGGGAAAGTGCAAACTGGTAGGCGTGTCTCTCGGATCTAACACCCAAGTACGTGAATTTGTTTGTACTGTATGTGTTTGTTTGTTTATGAGTCTGTATAGAGTATCTGTGTATGTGCAGGAAGCTGTGTGTGTGTGTGTGTGTGTGTGTGTGCTCAGATCTGCAATCTAGACTGACCTTTTGTTTATAAAAGCTGGGGCCGTTGTCGATTTTTTCACTTCAAATGATGGGTTAGACACAAAGCCTTAAGCTACTTACTGACAGAGTTCACAGTTTCCTCTATGTACTCACTGTAACTGTGAGTAAATACTGTGAGATTTTATGCGGTTTCTCTCTCTTTGTATGTGTGTATGGATGTGTGTGTAAAGGCTCTTTGGAGACTGAACGGACAAATCTTGCTTTTGAATGCAAGTACTTTGCAAAGACCTACAAAAAGAAACACAGACACACAGACACACAGACACACAGACACACACACACACACACACACACACACACACACACACACACACACACACACACACACACACACACACACACATCTACCAAGATACGTATAGAATATAACTAAGTGGTGGATTAAAGTGATTAAAGTGAGGGGATAATAAGGGACATCACAGAGAAGATTGAAGTGATTGAGCAACCTGTTTGAGCTTCACTGATTACTCTATTTCAGATATGCAGAATAAATACAGGTCAAATAAAATATTTTCCTCTTCTGATTCTTATGACTTACTGGCTCACCCATATGGTGATCTTTACGACTGGGTTTCTTGCTTTTTATTTGTGTGTAAATGAGGCAATATGTCTTCACATACATTAACAATCATGTATATGTATTAAACGCATGAATAGCTGATACTATTGTTTTTTTTATTTTGCCAATACATGTTTATGGATATCCCTGAAACCTGGAGCAGCTCACTTTGAACAACAGGAAAGGCTGACCCTGGATAGGTAGCCAGTCTAGTGCCAACACATAGAGACTGAAAACCATTTACATATGCATTCAAATTCATGGGCAAGTTCACAATTCAACTAACATGCAAGTGTTTGGATTCTGGGAGGAAACTAAAACAACCAAAGGAAACCCTTGCAAGACATGAGGAGAGTATGCAAAAAGTGATTACAGTGATAACCACTGAGCTCCTGTGCTGCCTGGTAATTCATCTAATAGATACACATAATGTGTGATTAAATATTAGTCCCTCTGATGGAGAAGTAATCATTCCAGTCAAGTGCTCATTAATCCAGACTTTTATTTGAAGTAGCAAAAATGTATATATCAAGGCTTTGACAATACTATGAAACAGGAAGGTCTTCAAAAGTAGCGGTAGTATTAGGAATAGAAAATCAGGTTTACATATGCAAATTAACAGGGAATTATAGCTGCGTTAAGAGCTAATTAACCTGACCCGTCAGATGGTTTGTTATGCACAACCATCTGAGACTGTCATTAGAAAATGTTTGAAAAAGGTCAGGCACTTCAACAAACACATAGCAGGTGATTGGATGAAATACCTTTCATCAAACTCTTACAAAGCCACCTCAGTTGCGAGTAGCTCTTCCCAGGGTGCTGATCGGTCCTTGTTCTGGTTTGCAGTTTACAAAAGCATTAGTTGAAGCTTGAAGATGTTTTTTTGTGTGGTATTTGATCCTAGGATTCTCACGTGATCTTGTGACATCGCAAAAATCCAGCTGCCATGCTAGGTAAAGAGCTTATGTCAAAAAAACAAATATTAAGAATAAGAATAATGAAATAAGAATAAGAACAAGAACAAGAATAAGAATAAGAATAATAAGACTAAGAATAAGAATAATAAGACTAAGAATAAGAAAATAAATATGTATATATATATATATATATTTTTTTTTTTTTTTTTATTTTTTTTTTCCTCCAAAAATAATATGCCACACCACAGATTACAGTCAAAGAGTGAAAGAGACAGTCTGCTGTGGATATTTCAACAGATCTGTGGGGAAAGCCAGGGGTCAGCTGAAGGATGATTTGATCAAATGAAGACCTGTTTGTTCTGTTGACAAGGCTGAAGCTGCTCAGCCAGCTGAAACCTGGAAACAGCCGACAGCTGTATCCACGCTGTATCACAACACTGGGATGATGTTGAGAAGACAGATGAGGAGAGGGATGGATGAGGGAAAAAAAAGCGAGAAGAGCAAAGGGTTCATGAACTGTAAGGATAACAAATGTGACATGACTGCCTAGGAGGAGGAAGGTCTGAGGAATGGAGGAATGTGGGGAGGAGAGGCAGAGGGAAGGGGATGGACATAAGATGGCAAAATAAAATTCAAAACATAAAAGGCAAAAGGGGAAAAAGAGAAACTTCACTGACAAGCCGACAGGAGTGTAAATCTAAATGAGTGTTCCTTCCGGCCAGTAGTTTGTAGATATCATTGTTACCTCCTTACCCCCGGCTGTCCTTTTGTCTCATTTCATCTCCTTCAAGTCTTTTCTCCTCCTGTCGCCCTCCCTTCCTATCCTCTCTTGTTAGCCTCTCTCGTTTCCTTTTTGTCTTCCTTTTCTCCTCATCTCGCTGGCTTCTCATATTCTCTCCTCTTGAAGTTTTCAAGATGACATTGGTGCTGCTTATTCATTGGTGCCATCCTTCAGTGAACTGCATATATGACCTGACAGTTACTAGAACACGCATGCAATTCAGATGCCCATTAACATACAAGGGCAGGCAGACTCACACACACACACACACACACACACACACACACACACACACACACACACACACACACACACACACACACACACACACACACACACACACACACACACACACACACAGAGCCAGAAGGACCAAAGAAGATGAATGACATGTGACACTAGTGGTTAGAAGAGGGGCTTTCTTAAATATCAAAGGACCTTGTGGAGAGGACAGAGTGACCCTTCCTTGTACATCCTTTCCGTCATTAATCCTCAGCTTACCATTGATATTCAGTTTCCCGACCTGACTCATGATTAAAAGCAAGCATTCATGTGGGTGTGTATGTGAATGTGTGTCCTTGTCTTCATATTTTATTATAAGAGCCTATGATTGTATTTATATGCGGATATGTGTCAGGCTGTGATGACAATCAGGCTTGTAAACAGAGACACAGATAAAGATGATGACCGAGCTATTTTAGAGGAAGCTGGGAATCATTTATCTTAAAAAAGAATCTGCCAAAAATCATGGGGCTGGTTTATTTTTTTGTTTTTGTCTTTTTATTTATTTGTGTGTGTGTACTACAAATAAATGGACTGTATTGACGACGGTATGAAATCACAACTCACTGCACATAAAATTGCAGCTTAAATTTTTTAAAGCTGAAGCAAATCTCCAATCAGACTTCACTCATTTATAAACAGTTAGTATCATTTGTGGACTTTTACTACAACAACTGTGGAAGCAATCACTAAAAACGCAATTTGACTGGCTAAGGGATTGATCTGCCAACAAGGAGCCACATGTGGGAGATGTCGGTGGCTTCTGGAGGCCTCCCCAGGTACAACGGAGCATCACCCTTAGGTTTTTATACTGATATGAGGATAGAAGAAAGCAGGACACATGTAGTATGAACAGACAGAAGCAAAGAATTGTGTCTTGAGGGAGAACACGTGTTATATCGTACGGACCAACCCAGTAAACTTGAAAATAACTGATTTACAGAAAGTGTTTGAGTCTTGGCTAAGATGAGCTGTCTGGTTTCTGTGGCTAGCCTCTTGGACTTTATAAACATTTTGTACAAATAGCATGGTAATAGTTTCTTTAGCATTGTAGCGAAGAAGCACTCACATGGAATTAACAAGTTATCTTTATAAGTAGAGGGGGCCTTGACTTTTCTTGAATTACTAAGATTATAATTGCAGGTTTATGAAGTTGTCCTGCTTACATGATATAAGTTTCAGCATGTCATATCATAGTTATATTGTATGCTTGCCATCCTTTTATTTATTGTGTCTGCTAAAAAATGTAGATTAGATTACCAAAAGGATAAACTCAATGTATTCTATTCAGTTCCATAAATCAAGTACTGGTACACAAAAGTTTGCTGCATCTGACAGTGACTCATGAACATGGATGCATTCTGGCATTGTGACTCTATCCCCTGTGCAACGTATTAATAACGCACACACAGACACACACACACAAACACAAGCTGGCATTCTGACTCCATCCCTGGGCACAGCACATAAATCTTCCCTAATAACAGCGGTGGCATTTCAGCAACAATAGGGATTACACACAACCTCTGTCGAATGGTCTACCAGCCAGAACACACACGGACACAAACACACACACACACAACACACACACACACACACTCAAGATACACAATATGTTGCAAGTTCCTCAAGTCACACAAGAGAAACTGGGAGAGAAAAAGAGAGCAAAAACTTTCCTTTGATTTATCTTGTTTCATCTTGTCTGACCGTATTCACAAAGCGCAGCCTCATAAAGGATAAACACGCATAACCTGACAGGGTTTTTTATTGTGTGGTGATGCAGTCAAATGCATAGATTAATTTTGAATTCTGCCACCATGGTATATAAGTGGTAGTGTATGTTCATTACACCCAGTCAGTCGGGATCAATATGATCAGGCTTTGTACTGTAGAGCTAACAGACTTGGTGCAGACCATTTGGAATGTAAGGAAGTTGCTAGAAATCAAACAGGGAAGACCTTTTGGGTGTTCTTTTGGCTTGTTTGAAACCTGTATGATTGTCTGTCTGCTTGTGCATGGAACTATTTTAGGTAATGTTGCTACATTCAGAGATAAATAAAACTGAAAAAAGAGCCTAATAAAAACCTTCCTGAGAAATAATGGAATGTTTCCTCTGATCCGCAACAACTTCTGATGTGAAAATGAAGGTGCAAAAACATGAGCAATTAACAGGGCAATTAGGAGCCTTTTAGAAAATCATCATAACTATACTGTTTATGGGGTATTCAAAATAAAGGCCTTTTCTTCAGTTAAGGTAAATAAAAACCATTGAGAATTCACTGTGTCCATGAATCTGGATTTGTTAACTGTGATTCAATGCATTGCATCATACAAGCCACATTTCAGTAGTTTTCTGGGAAAACCAAACTCATAATTACCACTTAGAAAACCCAAACACATACAAACACATGCGTGTGCATTTGAGTGCCATTAAGGTCCTCAGACAGCTGGGTGCTCTTGATGTAAAAGCACATGGGAACCTTTTACCTCCACAGTTCTGCCTGATAACAAGCACTGCAGTGAACACAGTGGCAGACGGAAGTTCCTCTTCAATATCAGCTGCTGGTGATTCAGCTCAAGTAGTACTTTAACATCAATTGATATCAATAGATTAAGTGAGATGCCATTTTCAAGTCAATTTAGAAAAGGCCAGCTCCACTAACACTCAATAAAATGTGGCACTTTTCTGGAATGTATGTAAATGAACCAACAAACCTTGGCACACACTTGCATTGAAGAAAACTACAAAAAGAACATTTTACTTCAGTTCCACAACACCTCTGGAGCTGGTGAAGATGTATTATCTCAAACCAACCAGTCCACTTTGTATGCTTAAACCAACTGCTGAGGGAGAGAAAATGTCAGAATGTATCCTTAAAATTGTGTTCTGCTCTGATATGCCCCCGCTGGATCTGCTATGACAACAATGTGTCCCACTCTAACGGACTAATGAGGAATGGTGAATGAGAGTTTCTGAAGCATCACCACAAATAATTGAAATTTGTCAGGTAGTTTGTAAGACTAGTCACACTATTCATCACTGTCATCCTATCTCAATCTCCATCTGGCAGAGTTACGAGATGAATACAAACTGTTCTGCTGCAGCAACTCTAGAGCAACTTCACTTTTAGACCCTATATTGATTTTCAAAAACACAAAAAACAAATGACACGATTCAAAGCGTTCCACTTCAAATCATCACTGTTATTGTTGTTATGTAATCTTTTTGTACCTGATTCTGAGCATTATTTATTCATAGGAAATTTGAGAAATCTACTACCGTACGTCTGCTGTTGTTCTCATGGATTCTGCCCAACATCTTGTGATGTCACAAAGCCCAACCCACAAAAAAAATAGATAACTGTCCTCCCAGTGAATCCAATATCTGGAGAGCATAGTTTGATTGTTTCCTTCCTGGCTAAGGTCAAGGCCGACACCAAACAACAATTAAAGTGAGAGGTGTTCATTAGCTCATTATATACTGTTCCTATTTGCAGTAATGTTAATGATTGTTCTGAAAGATTGCTGACAAGATTATTGCTCACTATTGATGCGTTGGTGGGTGGTTTGTAATTACAGCGTACTAATGATCACAGTTTGTAATAATTTGCATGCCATTATGTTGACTTTATAGGAAAATAATCAGGTGGTAAAGTCGTAGAGCCTCTAACATACTGCCGAGCCAGAAAGTCTTTTAACTGCTGTTTCTAATTGTTCCGTCACCGTAGCACTTGTGATTTGATGCATCAAGTTATTAGGCCCGCGCCAGTTAGAGCTACCGTACAGTCATGTGTGAGGCTAAGTAACAGGCGATGGAGATGCACAAGAGTGGCACTGCAGTCCAGAAGAGTGATTTCCACACACCGCGACTCAAGACTCTCCCCTATAATTACAGTTATTGATAAGAAGCAGTGAGCACTTACTCATAATTACTGGTTTCTCTGCTAGGTAACAGCTGTTGGCCAGGCAATGCAGGAATTTCCGAACGGGATTTCTGTAACTCTCAGAAACTGAGAAGTGAGAAAAAGAATAAGAAAGAAAGGAAGAAAGCAGAGAGGAGATCTTTAACAAAGAAGGTATGTTTTTTGCAGACAGAAAAACACTTTATAACCACGCTCAACAAAGTAACCAATCCTCTACAAGTGTTTATGGGGTGGTTTGTTGCAAATATAGTGTAAGTTAATTGGATTACAATTGTGACCTTATAGTATAAAATATGGTCACCAGGGCAGGTGGCTCTAAACCATAGGTTAGCTTCTTGTTTAACGACAAGGTCTTGCTTCGAATTTCAACACCTGTTATATACTGATGTAAGGAAAGGTAATGTACCAAATATGTAGAAATGTATAACTCCCACTGTTGAGGAATTAGTAAGGTAATTAAGTATCTGTTTTACTAAGTAATGAAAGGATGCAATCTGCCTAACTTAAATCTTTAATCAGAATTCAGAGAAGCAGGACTTCTGTTCCGATGAATGTAAAGATGTTGTATTTGTGCCACTGTTCACGGAGGCTGGTGTGAGAGAGAAAAGAAACAACAGGGTAGAAAAGACAAAGACGCAGAGGAATCCAGCTCATCTCAGCGGAGCAAAAGAAATGCACAAAAGCAAAATAGATTTGTTTGTTTTCAAATGGCCACCGTCAAAGCAGGCACAAGGGAGGTGAACGGCTCTGCTCTGCTGGGACTCAGAAACAGATGATTGTTTACAGCATAGATGCTCTTTTTTTGTTTTCCTTTAATTCACTTGTTCTTGCTTAGAAAATAACATTTGCTCTGAAGCATCCGGGAAGATTACCTTGGGGAAACATTTTTCTTTTCCGCCTCTCCCTCTGAAAAAAGCTATGGTGAAGATGTGCAAAGATGAGGAATACCTTTCTGCAATGCAATTTGTTACAGTCCTTCTTTCTCTTTTTTTTTAGTATGCCTACCTGTCTGTCTGGCTCTCTTTGTGTGTCTGGCTGCTTCTTTCCCTCCGCTATCTTTTAACCACCTTCTCCTGACAATACAGATATGCAGGTCCCAGTGTGTGTAATCAAAGGGCGAAAGGAGTTTGTGTCTCTGTGTAAGGGTGTGACAGAAGGTGTGTGAGTGAGGAGAGAGAAATAGAAAACAAAAAAAACATCTAAAGACAACATAGGATTTAGTCTACCAAGCAAGGTTTTTTTATTTTCCCTCCTCGCATCTATTTTTTGTTGCTTGCCTCTCTCTTTACCTTTGAGTGTCTGCTCTGCTTCCTGCTCTGATCACTGTTACAGCTGTGTGCAAAATAAATCGGGGGTTTCATTAAGAAACCAGCAATTAACAGAGTTCATTCAAAAAAAACCTTACTGGCAAAAGCACTTTGGTTAATATCAGACCTTTGCTAATGCATTTCCATGAGGTTGTCTGGTATGCTTGTGTCTGTGTCTAAGCCTGTGCGCATGTGAGTCATACACCGCCAAAAAAAAGGGCAGAGTGTCACTGTCTGACAGGAAGACTGTGATTCTAAAGAAAACAAATTTTATACGCCTTTTGAAACGAGTACATTTTAGGACTGATGTGGAAAATGGGAGGGCGAGACGTCAAAGTTGAAAGGCATTGTGGTTACTGAAAGCATGTATACGCAACTACTCATATGTGCTTATCCATTCACACAAATATAGACTCTTCACACAAATACCCCAACATTAACAACAAGAAAATTCTTGGAACTACTTTTCTCTTGCATATCACAAAACACCGCTGAACACCGGCAGACCTGTGGACCTGCAATGACAACACTTTCCATCCTCTCAGTGTAAAATAAATAAAGATGATACTGTTTACCAAAATGGAAAAACGTGTTGCAGCAGCTCAAATTCAAAACGTGAAAAATTAAGTTTGTATCCCCCCAAAAGTCTAAAAATCCTAATTAAATAAAAGTTTACTCGACTTCAAGTAAACTTTCTCAACAACAAATCTTTAGTCTGAGTGATTTTATTATATTTCCCACTCACACAAAGAAAGAAAATAAATACATATGCCCGATAATGTCAAGTAACTTATCTCGATAAAAATGGAATATGTGCATTTAATAATTCACAGGCTTGTTCTGTGGTTTTTAATAAAATGTCTCGACTTTTCCTCTTTGGTTACTTTCTCAATGCTTTTTAGTTTTAGGACCTACATCAGTGTGTATTGGGTCATTTATTTATTGCCTAGTGCTGTGTATGTTGTATACATTTACTCGTTAAGAAGTATGCATGTACTTGGTTTCACCATTCTTTGCTGACCAAATGGTTTTCATTATTATAATTCATGGGGTTAAAGCTTCTCAACATACAGCTTTACATATACACAAACCTGCAGTCTGCTCAACCATGACACTCTATAGCAACTAAGGTCGACATATTGAGAGCGATGAACGATTCCCTATTGAACAGTGCTAATAGGGCAGTCAGTAACCAGTGTTTAGGAAGCAACCAACCAACACACTTTTATTCAGCCATGCATTCAACGCTCCCTTACTATCCATCCTTTAACAAGCATTTACTTCCAAATGGGAGACACATTGACTTCAGAGAGGACTGTCTCTGAGAAGTGTGGCCTAGGAAGGGAACACGTATCGACTTCAAAGGACACATGCTTTGAAACACATTAGATTCAAATGGGGTAGATTCAATACAGCATTAGCTTCAAATGAGTCATCCTTCATAGTTTATTGACTTCAAACGGAGAGGAGGTGGTGAACAGCAATACACCCAGTAACTGATATGGGATGCAAGTCCCCATGAAAATACTGGGAGACAAAACCCTGCTGCAAGGAAAAGTAAAAAAAGTAGAACTTTAAAAAAAAAAAAACGATGGGACTCTTCATCACAAAGGATTTATTTCCAAGGCCAAATGTTCATACAGGAGAGTTTTGTGTATAAAGTTCAGGTTCAACAGATATTTAGATTTTTATTTATTATTTTTAGAGATTTGCTAAGGGGTGCAAATCAATGCAAAAAAAGAAAAAAAAAAAGGAAAAAACAAAACTGATTAAACAGGATTTGGTTTCCTGGATCAAACTGCTTAACAGCTTGTAAGGGGGATTAAAAAAAAAAATTCATCCTAAAATTTAGATTACTAGTGGGTGATTTGTTTTATGAGTTTAATAAAGCGGTAGTTGGCAAGTAGCTTGTTTGTTTGGTAAATAATGACATAAGTGTTTTGCATGCTTATCATTTCAGATTCCTATTACGGGCTGAGCACTGTATCCAACAGTGGATACTTAAGGAAATGCAAATATACGTAACCCTTGTTCTAGAGACAGTCAATAGAAAGTAATACTAATATAGACCTGACCATTCTAGTTATTAATATAGCATTTGTGTTTCTTAAGGTCCAGTAAGAAAGACTTGAAACATCTGCAGAGGTTTCTAAACTGTCTGTAACCCCTGTCTTTTTCTTATTGAAGCTGTCAATCAAACACTTAAACACAGCCACACACACACACACACACACACACACACACACACACACACACACACACACACACACACACACACACACACACACGAAAAATAACAAAATGTCCTTTCACACAGATACATACACACATGTTCAAAAACATAACACAGAACAAAAAACACACACTCCTGCCTCTCAACGCTCTGTACACTTTGATGAAATCAATGAACATGTTGACAGACAACACAAAGCAGTGATAAGGGGACAGATTCCAATTTGTGTGTGTATGTGTGTGTGTGTGTGTGTGTGTGTGTGTGTGTGTGTGTGTGTGTGTGTGTGTGTGTGTGTGTGTGTGTGTGTGTGTGTGTGTGTGTAATGTGATTCCATCCTTAAGCCCCACAGAAAACACTGGGACATTACATATCTTACAGAATAAAAAGAGCGCATTGTATTCATAGATAAATTAAGGGTCAGAGCCCCCTTATCCTGCTCTTTTCTGCCTTCAAGCTCACATTATTACTCCGGCTCTCTTGTCTCTTTTCCTTCTCTTCCCTCTCTCATCTTTTCCTTCATGCACACTCTCACCCTCGTCCCCCCTTCTCCTCTCTCCCCAGTACAGTAAATCCCCTCTCTCCTGTCTCCTGGCTGTGAGGTTCGGTGGAGAAGCAGATAGTCAGTGACACTCCCAGCAAAGTGTCCATCCTGATACTGGCTCCAGCTCTCCCTGGAGGGATAAGACACCGACTAGAATTTCTAGAACAACCAATGCACACGCCGTCACAAATACACCTTGGATTACTTCTGTGAGGATTGTCACTGATTGTGTGTGTTCTCCAATCCCTCGCACAACCCTTTCTGTATAGTGTTTGAGTAATCTAAATCATCAATCCTATTCCATCCTGTTCCAAAACCAAATTCCTGACTTTAGAGGTGAAAATGTTAATTACGAAAAGTAAACATTTTCGAGATTACTAGATCTGTGTAAGCATTATAACAAGAAAAAGCTCAAAGAAGATAAAGGCATATAAGACAAAGAGACTACAGCCTTACAAGTTAAGCAAACTTATAGTAACAGCAGTGCTTCGAGCTAAATGCTAATTTCATCAGGCTAACGCGCTCACAATTTTAATGTTTATATGCAGATTTTTAGCTGGTATAATGTTTAGCATGTTCACCATCTTAGTTTAGCTTGTTAGCATTGTGACATTTAAATCCCTCAACTCAAAGTACAGCTTAGGCTGATAGGAATGTTATTGGTTTTGTAGGGATTCTGTCATGAACCAAATTATTGGACAAATTAAGAAGAGATGACCCAGGGGGAAAAAAAATATTTCATAGACTGGTCAGTTTTTTAAATTTTGGTTGATTTTGCTTCCATAACATGCCTTTTTCAGACTAGTGGAAAGAAAAGATTCACAAAACAGTAAGGTGTTTGTTTTGCTACACGCTACTCCAATTCAACAAAAGTCAGCATTGAATAATGTCTCATTTGAATAATTAAACATACATTTTTTAGAAAACGTATAAAAAAAAGAATTCACGGATGTATCTTTTAGTTTGTTAGCCCTATTCTTGGTTTAATATTTGACCTGATGATGGTTCTAGATGCAAAGTAAAAAGATCATCAGAGCTATTACAATTCATGCTCAGGGGAACATGAATGTTTGTTCTAAATGTCATGACTATCCATCCAATAGTTGTCAAGACACTATTCTTAAACCACAAATGAGTACCTGGTGGTCCTAGAGGAAAAAACAAGGGTATTATCAAATAATTAGGATTTATCCTCTGGGCACCATGAATGTCTGCACCAAATGTCATGGTTATCCATTTCATATTTTTGATATTTTTTAGTCTGAAATAACGTATGTATGTGTACTTGTACAAACACCCAAACATGTATTGACACCCCCTCATGCCAACACAAAGGAGCTGTGGCTATCAGTTGGTCTCGGTCTCTCCAGAGGCCTTGTGTTCATTGAGTTGTGTTTCTACCTAGCTGCTCTAAATGTTATATGACAGATGCATGGTCACTGCATTCATTTATAATACAGGCACCAGAAAGAAAAACAAAAATAATGCTGCAATTACTGTCACTTCATGGCCGAGCTAGCTATACGCTAACCCCGGGCTAGCCTTAGGTAGCCCTTAATTCAATGATGATTCACTGACTTTAAGCCTGCAAGGGTACAGTAAGAATGCTGTTTGTGTGTGCATGTTTGTGTGTGTTCATTAGTCGCTATGTAGGCTGGTGCCAAGCCAGAGGGGCAAAAACATTACCAATGGGGATTTAGAAGGACACTGGTCAGTGTACAAGGTATGCAATTGTTTATGTACACACACCCTTGCATGTGTTTGTGTGCATTCATCAGTGGCTTAAATAAAATAAAGTGAGAAGTGAGAGGCAGTTTTCAGGCAATTAGTCTGACCCCCAGTATTAGCACTTTATTTCCCTTGGTAGCTAAACATATTAGCTCATCCTCAAGCCCTTGAGCAGCGTGCACACACACACACACACACACACACACACACACACACACACACACACACACACACACAAACATCCAGACCGAAAGACATGCTTGAAATTATACACGTGTCAGGTCTAAGAAGAAGGAAATAAATGTGGGAGGGATAAATTCTAGATTGGATTCTTAAGGTTATTAGCTTGCAGGGTAACTCATCTTCCAAAAAAAAAAAAGTTGAAGGTCCTTGAATTCTTAATCCTGCCACTTTACCACAGAAATCCTGCATTTTAATCCCAGATCTGCTAAATCTTGTCGTCTGGAACAAATAGCATAGGGAAGCTGACAAGAGGATTGAAATAATGTCAGGGAATCCATAGGACTGCTATATGCCTGAAGTAAGCCTTGATGGGAACTGCCGATTAGCACTACACACAGCAATTGACTGACAGTATGAATGGCACTTGTATTAAAGAAAATATATAGCTCTAGGAGTTATTCTTATTCCTTTATGGATGGAGGGTATTGAGAGGGTTAGTGAAGTCCCAAATGCATAATTTCCCTTCTTTAGCCTCACCTGTTCTCTGAGGCTGAAATTCATCTCGCAGCTTCTGCAGGGGAGGGGGGTTAATATTAGGAACGGCTTGAGCTGAGGGTTTTATTTGGTCAGATTATACATATCATATCCACACACAAGATATAACAACAGCTGTTCAGAGTTGTATGTTTAAAAAAATGGTAAATGTCCTACACATACATGATTGCGTGCACATGGATGCTGTATTATCAACATCCTGACTGGCACACTCTTAAATACACAGGCACCAGTAGTGACAGCACCTATCTGCACGCACAGTAAGTGACCTGGGTTAAATATGTAATGTCCTATACTCAGGATCAATGGGCTGTGGAGAGAGGAGATAAAGGCACCTCATTACCCCCCCCTCACTAGGATAAGAAACATCATTAAAGCTAAGGCTATACTAGAAGCCAGCGTGAGGCGCGCCGTCCTTAAGATGATGTAATCGCTGTGGTCCCCGCAACTGGTCTCGGCGCTTGGTCGTGCGTCTAGGGATTATACAAAGAAGGCCAATTCACTTTTAAATGCTTTCAAAACATCCATCCATCCATCCATTTTCCATAACCTACTTATCCAGTTAAGGGTCGCAGGGGTGCTGGAGCCAATCTCAGCTGTCAATGGGTGAAGGCAGGGTACACCCTGGACAGGTCGCCAGTCTGTCACAGGGCTGACATATATAGACAGACGATCATTCACGCTCACATCCACACCTACGGGCAATTTAGAGTCTTCAATGCACCTAAGCTGCATGTCTTTGGACTGTGGGAGGAAGCCGGAGAACCCGGAGAGAACCCACACTGACACAGGGAGAACATGTAAACTCTACACAGAAGGTTGTCCGGGCCCCTCTTGCTGTGAGGCGACAGTGCTAACCACTGCACGGTGCAGCTTTCAAAACAGGATGTCACAAAAATCCTCATTTGAGTATATATTTTGCTAGCCAAATCAAATCGTTTACAGGAAATTCAACCTTTGTTTTTTTTGGTTCCTCACAGTTCATTTTGTTTGTATGCCCTCTGGTGTTTTGGAGAACAATGCAGGGCACAGCATATCGAGTAAAAACACCTCGGTTCATGCTTGGAGCTCGCGGGCCTTCTGTTCTTCTCGTGGTGAGGCAGTATGCAATGTGAATATCACATAATTTCTGTAAAAATATGTAATGATTGAATGATAAATATTGACATACAAGCCCAATGCTTTTGATGGTTCGAAACTAACAAAATTCACTGTGTAATCAAAATAATGACAATAATAAACTTTATTTCTCATAGCCTGCAAATTTTATACAAGACATGCAACTCAAAGATTTTTACTTTAAAAAACAAACAGGAAACACCAATTGAAATTAAGAAGAGTAAAGATAAAGTGCTAAGCGTCTAAAGGCATACAAAGTCAATTACAAACAGAATGTGGGACTATATGCGAAGCACACACGTTGTAAGAATTGGTGTTGGAAAAAGGCTTGATTAAAGACTTAAGTTTTTAATGGACGTTAAAAAATGCCTTTCCAATAACTTCGGGATGCCTGTTACACAGTTTGGGAGCATAGCTGAAAAACGCTGCATCTCCAAAAGGCTTGTACAAAGCTAAAAACTGCTTCCAGCATTGCAGGTGATAGCATCAGCTTTTGCAGGATCGTATATTGCATTAGATATTACTGATTGAATGTTTTAATCTACCGGGTTATATTAAATCATCAACCTCAGCAACATGATCAACCATGCAAAGAGAAATTGAGCCGCAGCAAGTTGGTTATCCTGTAGGCGGTCAAGTCACTATGAATAGTGCAATATTTTTTTAATGTTCAATACCTTTTTCAAAGGCTTCTACAATGTGAAGATCATACTGTAGTGTGGTCAGCCTAACTGTTCAACATACAGCTCACAGCAGACACATTGTTTTGAATTATGAAAGGTATGCATGCAAGTCTCATATCATATTTTTCAAAAACCTCTCATCAAAGGTTATAAAATGATTTTTGTTCTTTTGTTCGTAGCTTCATGGTTCATATCCCAATGAAACATGCAGTCAACTTCTCCTCTCATCAATAACCTTTGATGTTCAACACACAGCCCTCACATCCTGCATAATGTACGTTGATGATTCGAGCTCCTAAACGTACACACACTAACATGCCATATGTCCACACACGCACACAAGAGCACATCAATCAATGTAAATATTCACTAAACAAACATGTGTGAACAATGTGCACACACATTCCCACAGTTTTTATTCTGCGCTTATGCATTTGTTTCTGCAACGTTGGTGTGTGCATAATCTCTTTTAATAATATATAAACAGAAATAAAGCTACTTATTCCATTATTAACACATTGGTGCTAGGAGACACACATGGATAATTCTACATCATGAGCTGATGTGCTGCATGGTCCAACACACACTTACAGACTCCCATAGAAATTCATGCACATACATTGGTGCACATTGATAAATGGATATATATTCACAAACACGGATATGATTGCTGATGTCCCCAAAGAACATGGTTATGACTGAGGGTGACTGGAAGGTATTTGATGGAAGCTGAGGGGCTTTAAATCATTTAGGAGATGATAATGATGGTTATCTCCTTCTTCAACACCTTCTGATCATAAAGATCATGAGAGAGAAAAGGTGGAGGAGATTGTCTTGTTGGTAAATGGAAGGAGATGACTGCAGCTCTATGACTCGCCATAGGGACTGGTGCAAATCGATTAATTATATGTATGTGATTTACTAACCATCCCAGTTAATGATGTTGGTTTGGTGCATGATAAAACAATCATTTAGCTGAGATATAAAAGTATTGGAACTTGTTTTGCCTGTTGAAGTGCTACAGCAGGTCAAAAAAGCAAATATATGCAAAGAGATTCATGGTTTTAATAAAAACAATTATGTTGAGATCTTATGCTCCCTGTTTTGTGTGCAGAAGCAATTGCCAAAAGTCTAAAGAGTTAAAGCTTTTCACACCAGACCGGATATTTGTTCTTTATACAAAATGCATGTCATATCATGGCTTTAGATAAATGTCAAATTTAGCAACTAGAAAATAAGCTTACAAAGTTTCTATAACCAATATATTGTGCAAACTATGCTGACAGAAAGTTGTTGCTTAGAGCTCCAGATTCAGCACCATGGAGAGCTCCATTCTAGTGCTATGTTACAACCAGCCAAACATTTTTTCGAGTCCAAAAAAATGGTAAACAGACCTTTGGCTTATATTGAACATAATGATGATAATTAAATCATATTAATATTTCTGTGCAGAGGGTTGTTTATAAACCAGCTGTGTAGCAGATACAGACTCGACCTTTACTGTAGCACTTAAGCCACTTCAACTGCGTTGTAATTGGTTGATCATTTAGTGAAACGATTAAATAAAAACCTGAAGCGCATTGCCAAAATTTGTTTTGATAGTGCTACCGATTCCTCTTTATGACCTTATATTGTGAAATTCCTTTGTTAAACAATGACTTGAAAGGTAGCGCATTTTAAGCAGAGGTTTGAGCTAATAGGCTTTCAAACTTTGTTTTCTTCCACCACCCAGAGGGACAGTAAAACAGGGCTCTGCTGTTCACGCGGCAGTCATCAAAGCTCATGGGAAATATCCATGGTAACACTGACAACGTGAATCCTGTGTTTTTCCATCATTTGTGTGGTAGTGTGTGTGTCTTACATGAAACTTATCTGCTGGTGTTTATCGCAGCTCATTACCACTACAACCAAAAAGTTAAATCCTCTTATGCCAATGAGCTGCATTGAGATTTACCCAAGTGCTCTTGGGAGAGGAACCTCATTCACCAGCACAGACACACAAATAAACATACAAATAGGTTACACTGAGTGTTTAGATTTATCCCAATACTCCAGGGAGATTCAAACTCATTATGCGCTGGATGTGTTGGGAGGCGAGATGCTTAAGCTGAGGCCAGAGCTGTGGGATCACTAGAGAATTCAGTCTTGGCTCCTTCATTGCCTCTTATTTAACCAGCTCAGGCAGGGACTGACTACATCTGATAGCAGTCTGGCCATCTAGTCATTTTGGAGGTGCAAAAAAAAAAAATCACACACATCAACATGTTTTACACACAAACAGAATCATACAGGCAGAAGGAAACACACACGCAGAGACATATCATTTGAATAATGAAAATGCAGACTCAGGAGAGTAGAGGTGGAGGAGATGCGATGAGTTGGTACCATCATTGCCCAATGGGCCTGTCTTATGGATAGACACGCACAGATATTGAAAAGTACACACAGATACAGTTTTGGCTCGGATAAGAAACAAGATGGCACCTCTGATTGAATTGGTATCAATATCTGGCCAGAAAGATATTTACACTCCCCTTTAATCAGGGGGAACAGATGGCCCCAAGGTCTATGAACTATGTCCATCCTTTTAACCAAGCACCAAGTCCTGGCAGTTTTTACATGCAGTGAAAAAAGAGAAGGCAGCGGGCAGGGAAAGGAAAGTCAAGAAAAGAAAAGGAACTAAAAAAAAAAAAAAAAAAAGGATAGTGGAGCCCCGTTGATTTCAAGAGAGACATGCTGACAGCCCTAACAAACTAAAATAACAGGTAGTCATTAAAGTGCATCATATCAAAGTAAGCAGATGGAATTTGTATCCATAAAAATAAGTTTATCTTTTCTAAGCGTGTTGCAAGAAAAGTCATGGCAGTAAAAGACTGGCAAAGTCAGAATTGTATTTTAATTTAGTTCCTTGGTTACCAGTAAACTGTGCCTACCACAGCAGTTCTCCAGGGAACTGTGGAGATTTCTAAGTCATCAAACTGCAGTTTGACTAAAAATGATTGTCACATTCTTTCTTTTCTTTCTTCTGTGCACTGTTTGGTGTTTCTTTTGTAAGCACTTCATTTCATGCTAGTTCCTTTATGTTTTGCTCAGTTTAGAAATTACATGAATATAGAAATTCACACAATAAATAGTGTGTTTGTCTGTTTGCGTGTACCATCTGCCCTTAGAGTTCTATATGTTTCAAGTTGCTATGATTTCCTAAAGCACCCTCTGACACTTCTTATGAGGGTTGCTTTGAGGTATTTTCCGCTTCACTCACAAACCAGACCAGACTGATTTCCGGTGCTCACACACATGAACACATACACACAAACACATGAACACACAAATGCTCACAAATAGATACCAACACACACTAATCCTGGCCCGGGTGTTGAAATTGCGGTGATACATTTCTATAGAATTGCACTAGAAGGCAAAATTGCATAAATGCAACTTGGGAGAAAACCTTTTCACCGTTCCGGGGATTAAATCTTCCTTCTAAGCCCAGATCAAATATCTGATTGTTCAGCCTGCTGCTGCTTCAAGGTGAAGCAAATATTCCACACATGCACACACATTTGGATGTTATAGATTAATCCATTTCTTTTTTTCCTAGTATCCCATATTCTCAACTTGCATTGCGTTATATATTTCATCTGTTCACAAAATCCATGATCATTTCCCTCAGCGCTCCAAGAAAGCTTTAATTGCACCATCTTCAATTAAACATAAGCCAATATCCCTGAACAAAATCCTCTTTAGTTGATATAATACAGGTATCTTAAAGCCGCTACAGAGGAGGAAGAGATGGAGAAGAAGAGGATTTCATGAGGCAAAGAAGATCAGGGATAGTTCTCAAAAAAACTCATGGATTTAACGACAGTCTCTTTATCTGTCTCTGAAGAAGGCAAGCCTCTTTTTTATTTCGGCTTTTTGTCTATCTTTACTTTTGTTTCTGTCTTTGCATGTTTTCTTTCGGTCTCTCTCTGTCTGCCTCTCTCTCTGGTTCTCACCATCTTCGTCTAGTTATTGCCTGTTTTTCTGCTCCACTAACACGGATTTGGCACAGCATGATGAACATGTGCTCAACCTGTGTTTTCATCCAATCAGTTCATTGAAACTATAGTCACTGCCATGTCTATGGAGAAAGGAAGTCATTTAGTATTCTTGGTCTACATTTGGTCACCCCATTAATAGTTAATGCACTAACCTACATATAGCAATCCTGATTTTGTAATCCTGATAGAAATGTGTTTACATGTTTCATTTATTAATTAATACCAACGCTGAGCAGAATTAAATCCCAAAATTAAACCCAGAACAGTGCAAGGTCACAAGGTCAGGTCAGCTCCATGTACCCTTTTGAAACCAACAGCAAAATTGTTAACTTCTGCGTTGGTGAGACAGTAATAAGCTACAGTTTCCAGATGTTTTCTGTAATTCTTGAAGACATAGAAATTGGTCAATTCAATGAAGGCAAATCAATGTCGAAATCCGTGAGCACAAATGAGATCCACGGGCGCGAGTGTGTAGAGGTCACAAGCGTGCAACTAAACTTTCAACTGTTTTACTTCGCAAGTGTTTTTTTCTTTTTGACAGTAAGTGGGCGGACCCAGTCACCACTGTACTAAATTCAATTACAATCCTCGTCTTTAGATTGGTTAATATTGTACTTTTCACTCCACTACATCTCAGAGGTATTTCATTTACTGTACAGATGGATCTCATTTGTGCTTGCTGATTTTGACATTGATTTGCCTTCATACAACACCTGCCATTTCCATGGTTGTTCTATTTGTTCCCATCAAGGATGCACTTCATGAAACTGGTTCAGATGACAGTTTGCACGGCATTATTTTTTCAGTCTGTGGATCCACAAAGATGAGGGCCAATATCATTCAGCCTTTTTAACTTATAATTCATCATTTTTTCATATTTTAAGGTTATTTCCTTTTTCCATTTCCGAAATGTTGGCATATTGTCCTGAAATACATTGTAAGTGTGGTCACAGTATGTTGTCTCTGTAATTCATCTTAAATTGCAGATAATCATCCAATTTGTCAAATAGGCATAACTACAAACACTATGCAAAATATGGTTTACACATTCAGCAGTTGATTTAAATTCATGTCTCGAAAGGCATTTTGACAATGGATTAGACTGTGAAATGATGTAATTCATGTACAGCCTACGCCATGTTTCATATTTTGACAAATGAAGACTATTATACTGTAGAAGCATGTGCAGTATCAAGCATGTAGAGTTAACATGGTATATCATGCTGACAAACACACAAGCAAACATATAGGTTTTCATAAAAGTATACAAACACACCCACACACATAAATACAACTAAGCACCCATGATGCACAGTACGCATGTGGGTGCAACAAGATGCCAAGTGGCAGGGAATTAAGTTCCCTACTGAGAGAAATAATGAACAGGTGTCCAAAGCACAAGCCTCAATTAGTGTGTGTGTGTGTGTGTGTGTGTGTGTGTGTGTGTGTGTGTGTGTGTGTGTGTGTGTGTGTGTGTGTGTGTGTGTGTGTGTGTGTGTGTGTGTGTGTGTGTGTGTGTCCACTACATGTATGCTCTTGCTTAGACTGTCTACCTGCAGGTTTATGCTTCTGTGTGTTCTTATATTTGCTTACAAACTCCCCTCTTAAGTCTGAGAGAGTGCAGGCCTGTCACATTCTTGTTGACAGTGAGAAGGGGTGACCTAAACCCCCAATTCATAGTCTCAACCTCATTAGTATGCAGCCAAAACAAAGGCGAATAGACTATAAAGGCTGCCACAGAGTCTGGATTAACAACCGGTATGACAGAGCAGTCGAATAGCAGGGGGAAGATTGACAGCCTTTGATTGCATTATTATGCATCATTCACATTTTCATCTCCATGCACAAGTTATTCCAGCGAGCACAGGGGCGTACACTCTGGCAGACATAGACAAACACAAAAACTATACAATCTGGCGCACACATTCACACACACACACACACACACATACATACACTAAAAGATGCACTCAACCGAAATACTCAACTAACACAACATTCAAACATAAATATATTATACAGAGTGTGAGTCACTTTCACACCTCTGTGCCTCCTCCACCTCTTATCACCGCCTCAATTCTGTTGATCAGCTAAGTCCTTATGCCAATGTACCAATAATGGATTGGCAAAGTTCCCCAGTGCAGCAGGCTAAAATCCAGCCAGCAACTGACACTTGACAAATTCTTGCTGGCATTGAAACCGGGAGACTAAAAGAGAGAGCAGGGTGTGAGTAAATTTGCTATTGTTGTTGCTGGTGGTTTGTTTCCCTTTTGCACTCAACATCTTCAATGAAATATATTTGCTAATATATGTGCAGCCTGTCTGTTTATGTACAGGTGAAGCGTATTTACGTAAGGGCCTACAAGGTTACATATCATTATCACTGGCTGAATCTGTATCTCTATCATAATGATTTTTTAATGTCTATCCAGCTCACACCAGAGATGAGATTTGTTGGCATAAAAAAAGGACTTGGTTTCTTGCTGTAAATTATAAATCATGGATGTCCAGAGACTGAAGACAGAGATGCAGGTTTGTGAGTCACCATAATACATCTCGTAATTACCTCCTTAATTATTCATATCATCCCCAATCTCAGATTGTAAGCATGCATTTGGAGGACAGGGAAAATGGGGGCTGTTTGATGTATTTAGCAAGAGGACAAATTGGGGCGAATTTATTCGAAAGTAGCCACATTTTAAAATGCACACACACACACACACACACACACACACACACACACACACACACACACACACACACACACACACACACACACACACACACACACACACACACACACACACACGCTGAGGCTCCCCTGGTCTTCAGAGTGGGATGTTGAACTAACTTGACAGTGAAAGTAAATTGAAGCAGACTCAGAAATGATTTGGGAAAAAGTTTGTCCCAGGTCCTCATTTAATTACTTTCCGTTTCAATAATCTTGGTAACCCATAACAAAATTAAATTACTTTTCCCACTTGACTTTGCCATTTAGGATCCTGGGACTGAGGTCCAGTCGTGAAAACACATGTTTAATAGAGAGTACATTTAATGCCAACTTAAGCATCTACCTTGGTCTCCCTAAACTTCCTTGGTCTGCAGAGTTTGTTACATTAGAGGCAAGTTAATCTAGGACTCTTTGAAACCATTTGAATGCCTGTTAGGAGAAAGTATCCTTTGCTGATGTTAAAACTCAAGAAAGGCTTCCCTGATTTCGAATATCAAGACAATTGTAATCAAAGTCACTGTGTAGGCCTACAGTATGTCAGCTCCCCATGAAACCTAAAGGTTTTAGACTTTTAGGCACTACAGGAACACACATTTTTAACACATTTCACTGGTTAACTTCCGTCTTTACATTATATTTCCATCATTTCAGTTAATGAATTGTAAGCCATTACATCGGCTTTATAACAACCACAACAGGTTGAAGGAGTTTGTCCCTCCAAGACCCTTTGTCCCATGATGAGGTGATGCGCAATGTCAAACTATCTGCAGTTTGTTGGAGCAGACTTAGAGATAACTTCCAAGACCCTTTGTCCCATGATGAGGTGATGCGCAATGTCAAACTATCTGCAGTTTGTTGGAGCAGACTTAGAGATAACTTTTTAAAGCTTGAAAGTTCAGGTCATCGTATTTCGTCACCAGGCATATGGAGTATATCAGAAATCCGGATTTCTCAAACATATAAGTCCAGGAGTAGATAAAGAAACTTGGGTCTTTAAAAAGGGTGAAAGTACCTTAGTTAGAAAGGGTCAAAGGCTTAATAGGTAAAGCGCTTAAGCAATGATAAAACAAACCCTCTCTTAATGCCACCCAGAATGGAAGGAAAAGGATCAAAATGTTCAAATCATCTTGTGAAATTTCCAGTACAGTATGTTTGCTCATACCATTTAATATCATCACCTCAAACTGGTCCAATCATCTACTAAGGCACATAATCACTGACTACCTAAACTTGACTCCATGCTTGTGGAATTAAAGAGTAAAAGTAGGATCTTGGACTTGCAAGTTAGTGTAAAAGTGTATGACTAAGAATTTTTTATATTCTTAGTGCAAATTTAAAGTGGAACTTCTTTTCAAAGTCTGTTTATAGGTCTTCAGGAGCACTGCTATATGTGAAAGAGTATATATAATGCCCTTTTGTGGCTCTAGAGGGAGCTGCTCAGGGTCTGACAAATTGCTTCAAGTGATTTCACTTGAGTCTGGGTCAGCTGAGACATAAGACTACAAGTTGGAAAATTAAAATAAATCTTGCCCGCTCCTCATCTTTGCTTGAGCCTCAAGGCTACATTTCCAGAAGTGAGCACAGCTCAACCAAATTTCTGGGGAACATGTTGAATTAGGGGTAATGCAGTAAATGTGTAATGCTTAATCTTTGGGTACCATTTCAAGGTCTTAATACCCACTCATAGTGGATGTTATGGTATGTAAACTCGATGTGATGGAAAAAACAATTTCTATTTTGCTTACCAGTGCTCCAATTCCCCTGGTTATTCATTAAAATAACTGGGACAGTAGAATATTTTCACTTGTAATTAACCACCTCATTCTTTTAGCTGAATTGATCCACTTTTATCAGAAATTACTTAAGTTCACAGATGCAGGATGAGGAAGATGATAGGGCAAAGGGAATAGACACTGTAGGTCATGCTAAAGTGAAATCCCTGAACTTTAACCAATTAGGAAATGGGAGAGGTTAAAAAAATCAGTTAGTGCCCAGATCAGCACTGTCGATATACAGTACGTGTGTGTGTGTGTGTGTGTGTGTGCAGGTGTGTGTGGGTATGTGCCGAAAACATAATTTAACGCTCCTCCGACCATCATAGATATTTGCACTCTAATGAAAGAAGAGATTGGGGAAAAAAGTGCAAGGAATGAACAGTGTAACAATGTAAATCTTCATTTAAAAGTTGAAATGGGAGACGTCACGCCTCTTGAGGCAGAGCACTAAACTAATGTGGTTATGGTTGAAAGATTTTTTCTGTGATCACCCATAGGCACCAATGAAGAAAAGAAGCATGTCTTACACTATGATGACTGCTAAACGCATTAGGTAAAAACAGATCTCACTTGCATATCCACACACACATGAACTCACACACACAAAAACACAAAATCTGTACCCTTTAGACCTTCCTTGGTAACAACCACATGCATCACATTCTTTATATGCACCCATCAAATAGTGCAAAAAGAAAATCTGAAATTCATCCTTTTTCAGCCTGTCACTCCACATGTACAATCAGTCAAAACATAGGGTTTTCTGAGCCTATTATTTGTGGCAGCTAGTGGTGCAGGCAGGTGGCTATTAGTCCTGATAAATTATGAATCAGCTTTATCAGGCGGACTGTCTATCTCCTGCTGGAAATTAATTGGGTGGCTGTACATTTAGACTACACACATCGTTGTACATAATGAGGTTTTTAAGGGAGGTAGCAGTATGTGTAGGTTTTCCTGTATTTATCTGTTTGTATTTCTCTGAGTTTGTGTTTGAAAAGCTGTCATTATGAGTGGTGCGGTCACCTCTGTTATGAAACAAAATTTTAGGTAACAGCTCAGACATCAATGTGTGTGTGTGTGTGTGTGTGTGTGTGTGTGTGTGTGTGTGTGTGTGTATGTTAGATTGTGAAAGTGCTGCTGACAATAACTAGACGGTAATGGCTCTCTCCTTGTGGGACCATTCTGATTGTGTATGATAAAGACAAATGAGCTGACAGCAAAGAGCTTTGCTCAAACCACCAGGTCTCCATCTACCCCCTCTCTCACACACACAAACACACAAACACACACATTAATGACAGCACGTTTGACTGGCGCTAACCAGAGTCCATGGGAAGAGACCAAGGGGAGCTCGTATGAAAGTCCAATTAGAAGAGACAGTTAAAAGCATTAAAGGATAATTACAGCTACGCTGAATGTTCAGCCTGTTTTCCATTGAGGCCGTTCTGCTTTTCTTTCTCCCTCAACACACCGTTCTCTTTCATTTTCAGCTCCAATCAAAATCCAAACAATAATTCTGAGATGGCATTTTAAGAGCAATGAGGTAATCTGTAGAGATGTTAACTAATTAAAGCATTGAATATATTTATTTTGAATGAAAGATAGTTTCTGTCAAACTGACACAAAGCTCATATTCAGAAAATCCATATTGAGCGAACAGGGCAAGCTTACTACATTAAGCAAAAATGTACATTAGAAAAAAGATTTTGGCTTATCACTGTGGTGACATTGATGCATCACTGGAACAAATTTAGAGTTAAAAGGCTACACCAAAGTAGAAAAGAAAAACTAAAAAACTGGAACCTTTCAAAGACAAGGAATTGTAAATGCTTTAAATGCCGATGCATCTTGGTTCAACCTCAGGCCTTGAACCTAAAGGCGCTGCTCAGTCTATGAACTTAAATTGTCGTCATATTTGTTTTAGCCGTCAGACTGTATACCTAATTGCCTTTCTGTCCATCCCCCATTCTGTTTATTTTCTATTACAGGGTGGGAAAAATGATTTGGTATCAAATGGCATCAAACAATAATTCTACAGCCGAATAGCAAGTGCTATTCCTCGACTAAATTCATATCAACACAAGGGGGAAATTGCAATGGGAAGGTAGATACAGGCATACAAAGCTGCCCACAGACACACACACACACACACACACACACACGGATTGAAGTGATTGCTCACTCTGCTCAACCCTGACCTCCGCAGTAATATCTGGTGCTCCTGCCGCCCACTTTCTCACCATGGAGACGTCAATCACAGGGTTGCGTGGCGAGGAGGTTAGCGGGTGGCTGTCAGTTCCACAGCTCCAACTGTCCACAGGCACCAAGCATGTGTGCTCACGCACGCACGCACGCACGCACAACACACACACAACAAACACCAACATACTGTTGACTGCTTTGCATACCTGGTGTCATAAAGGTCCTTCTGTCAGAAACCATTACGCTTGTGACCCTTAATCCATCAGTAAATGTATACACACAAACAGAAACATTATTTTAACATTAAAAAAAACACAAAATATGTAAAAAAAAACATTTATTAAATTTCTTGGAAGTTGCCTGTATCTTTCATCATGTTGAAAAAGGCATCCTTTAATTGATGCGGCTTCAACCGGACAAACAGCACATGCTTGAGACTTATTTATACTGCCTCTCACCCAGTTTACTATCATGCCTGTGCACAAAACTGCAAACAGGCACAGAAAACTCGATACCTAAGCATCTTTTATCACCATTAGCACGTGTTCACTCTCACTAATATTTGCACGGGGGGCTATATCTTTGCCTCGCCCTGTTCTCTTCATGTAATGGTGTTATTATTACTCCATGGTCACATCCTCTCATTTACCACTAACAATCTTCTCTGTAGTTTGCACATGAAAATACTGAAGAGAGCTTGCCAGGGGCTGCTTGGCTCTTGCAATTAACCTCCAGAACTGCAAAGTAAGGAAAATTAGACTTGACTTCAGCTTTACAATACAGCAGGGAACTGCTGCACACACGTGCAGAAGATATGAACAAAACAATATGCACAAACAGTTAGAAACACACTCCTGGGTTCATGTATGATATGCTAATTTGAAAGGGTCACAAATATCCTATCCATTTTACATAATCTGTCAAGCTATAAGCAGTGAACACATTTGCACAGGAACATAATATTATTCAATTCCAAATAGTTCAGCCGCAAAGACACTGCAGAGTCTTTACAAATATTGGAATGCATATTTCATGTTTTGATTAAGGTTTTGGCCAGCAGTATCTCAGCATCTTTCAAGGTTCTGAAATGCATAAATATTAATAAATGTAAGCCCACTGTCTTGTCTTTGCTCTTTTTGCATTATGAATGGCATCACATAACATTAGGTTGCTGGGTAATGATAAGAGAACAGTAGTGCTGGTTTGATGAGTAATGCATGAAAGGACTTCTTTCAACCCTCCCCAGTTTCAGTCTCGGCAAAGCTCGTTTGCTTAAAGCTATTTTGATGTGTGCCTTTGTGAGACCTTTGTGTGGGCCTTTTTGACTTTCCAAACTTCAAATTCACAAATTCAGAATCCATTTACTTAGAGACACATTTTGCCTCTGCCAAGTCACTTATGCTGGAGAATGTCACTCAGCGGTTTAGGCTGGTAATAAATAAGTGAATTGGCACATATCATCTCTCTATTGAAATTTTAAATGTGTTTATATGGTAATGTTGAGGACATGAGGGAGAGGACAATGCAGCTATTCATACTAAAGGCCATATGCCGCCATTGATCTGCAACAATTCCTCTGAGGAAGCATTCCAACGAGCATACAATCATAAACAAAACAAACTCCCAAACAAATACTTTTTGGGTAGATTCACAGCTCTAAAAGGTAGGACCATCTCGCCAATTTCAATGATGCCCCTCTGATGTGACAGAGGGGATGCCGATGCAGACGGCTTTAGCAAAACACAGAGTTTTCTTCATCTTCTGTTGCACTGCCATGCAAGATCATCAGGCAAGGCGCTGTGTTTGGCCAATAAAATATGTGCAAGCACCGCTTCTTGGAAGATTACCTTGTAAGATGAATCATGTTTTTACTGTTAATCTTGTAATTGAGGATAACAGAGGATAAAATAATTGCTACAGTGAAAGCTGACCAGAGTCGTAAAGTCCACTGTGCAGTGTTTTGGAGAAGATAAGCCTTCAAGATCATGGATCTCAAAGTCATTAGCTTCCAACCCAGGATCTTTTTTCATCATCTTAGCAGCTTCCACCGAGGCAAACCCAAAACAAGTCTTTTTTGTTTTAAATGCTCTGTCATTGTTCGTACTCTGACATGCACTACCATTTAGTCACCCCAAATCAAGTAGTTTGAGTTGTCCAACCCCAACCAAAACTTCACTTCAGAACTGGCAGATCAGAGAAACTGGCAGATAAATGCCAGTTCTCTCTCTGTCGTTATCTGTGTTTTTAATGCATAGTGTGGCTGTCTTCCACCACTGCTCAAAGAAACATTTCTGGACTAAAGAAAAAGAAAAAAATTCCCTGCCCAGCATTTGTGGAACGATCCATCTAAGATCTAACGGCCCACTTATCCTGATACAACAGTGGCCATTTTATGTTAGACTCAGTGCCCCCATATCAGTTGACCTCCATTTAGCAGCAGCTATTTTGTGTCTGATACAAACACAGCTTATACTCTGTGGGTCAGAGAACAGAAGGTGCTACGTGATTATTACAAAAGTGGAATATTATGGGGAGACAATAATTTCTGTCCTAACCAGAGTTTGTAAGAACGTGGTATCTGTCTATAAGTGTCCGAGCTGAGGCTTGTTCACTTGCCTCTATTCTGCTGTAAATATTCAATACTCTGCTGTAATATTCAAATATTATCATTCTGAAAGACAGACTAGCTGAAAAACATAAATAAACACACACTCACATAGTCAGATAAACCATACCTGACACACGGAGACAGGTGAAGAAGAGGAAGACTGACAGATACACCAGTAAATAGGCCAACACACACGTACACATTTAAAAGAGATGCAAAAGAACATGCATTGAAATGTCAAAACTGTTTATCCTGCCTTAACATATAGAAGGTAATTTCTTTTTCATATACAGTAAGTATGAGCTGCTGTCCTCCGCACAATCTATAATGAAATGTATGAATCAAGCACAGTGCACAAGGCGCAAAAGGTGAAAACAAAATGATTCCGACTTACTCATGTGTATTTACAGCATGTGAGTTTTTAAGACTCTGCATGTGTGTGCCCATTTATCAACAGCACCTGCTGTGTTAGTCTGTATAGACCCAGTGTTTACACATATAGTTTGCTGTGTGTACTGTGTGGGACATCACTGCATACGTTCTGCACAAGGCATGTCCAATTATAATTCTAACAACAGGATACCCTACACAAATGAACACACACAGAAAGAGTAGAGATGTCGATAATTCATGACTCATAAGCTCCTGGCTTACACTTACATTTAACTATTTAAAACAATGTGCAGAGGGGGCAACACAAATCATCTCCCAAACTCAGCAATGAGCTGAAGAACTCATTGTGTCAAGTGAGTGGTTTCTGAAACAAAACATTTTAGATACCCTTCTAATCGATAATTAAGGGCTGCACCATTTGCTTTCAGCAACCTCAAAGCAGATATCCTGGTGCATGTAAAATACTGAAAGTAGTTTATATGATTTATGTGAAAGTGAACATACAAATAATTTGTTTTATTAGTTCAGTTGATGTCTTCTTCATGACATAAGCTTTCTCTGTTTGTTTTAATTTTGGGGGAGGAGGCCCTTTTATTGATTGTATACAGTTTTGTAATAATGATGGAAACATCAGGTTTAACCTGAACTACAAATTGTATAACCTTTATATACTAATTTGGGAAAGAATTATCTGAATGGGAAGGAAAACCATGACTTATTAGTGCAACCCCACACACCTGAATCATACCCTTGGTAAGGAGGTTTAGGTTTGGTCTGTCTGCGGAAGAAACTTGGTGCAAAAGTGGGCCAAGGAAAAACGCATAAAAATTTGAAGCGAATCTGAATGACAGGGCTGATGCACACATTCTTTTTCACTTGCGAGGGCATTCGGCCTTGGTGGAAAGCGCCTGTCTAGTTCCACTAGTATCACACTATAATCAAAAGCTAAAGCGCCATACAATAAATTGTCTTTAGGGGAGATTAATGCATTTCACTACCGAGAAGCAACTTGAACACATCAAGCAAGATTCAACAGGAAAGTTTTCAGTATATGGTCCAAATACAAGGTAATGGATAGGAGAAATGCAACGATTTAAGCCCTGACCAAGGACACGTACTCTGAGGAGAGAGAGAGAGAGAGAGAGAGAGAGAGAGAGAGAGAGAGAGAGAGAGAGAGAGAGAGAGAGAGAGAGAGAGAGAGAGGGATATATATTGGATCAGGATGAACTGGCATCTGCTAAAACAGTATGGGTTCGGGACCACACACGCAGAGACACAAACTCACAGGTGAGGTGAAGCGAAACACTCTGAAGCACACAGGTGAACACACAAGCTGGTGCATGAATGTTCCTCTTTTCAGTGCAAATAATCATAAAGGAACAACCAATGCAAACTCAAACATACTGCTGATGCACACATGTATGCATATGTTCCAACCTGTCAAGACACACTGGCATCTGCGAAACTGCCTTTTCCGCTGCGATAGTCCTACCTTTAATTTCAACCTCTACCTTCTGAGTCAAGTTGGCATTTTCACAATAAAAGCAGTAATACTCGTCAGAGAGCAAGAGAGCTTCTGACTGTCAGGAACAAGCTGAGAGTTGGCAGGTGGAGCAAAAACAGTAATTATGTAGACAGTTTACATCGCTGCTCTGAAGGTTTCCTTACATTAAGGCACAATCAAATTACTGGATATGAAATTAAGTTATTCTACTTGCTTAGCCACTCTTATTTACTGTGTGTGTTGTTTGCAGCCTTTTAGTTGCAATTTGTGTTTTGTGTTTAAAAGGGACATGGACAGATTTAGTGTTGGTAGGTGAAGAAAGCAGCATGAATATGGACAGTGAACATGAGTTCAAAATATATTTTTATAAGTTTAAAAAGTAGTTTAAAGAGTTTCGAAGAGTTGTAATGTCTATAAAATGTGGATGTATGTTTGTTAAATGTTAAGAAAGTGAAATCAACTTTTTACTTTGTATATTTATTTGCATTGGGTAAATATTCCAATAAAAACATGCAGATGAGGTGAAGAAAATCTACCTAAGGCGTGCCTCTAATAATAGTCTGGTGTCTCTCATTATTGAGATAAGTCAACACCCCAAACTTATTAGAGCTTTCACTGTTCCACCTCAAATATACAAAAATAATCTGACAGAGATCGGAATATATTACCAGTGTCAGAGGAAATTAATGATTACAGTCATGATAAGGTAACTAGTATCTGTGATGAAGCACATTTCTGAGGTAGCCCACCAACTTCGTTGTGTGTGAAAACATGTTTGTGTGCTTTTAGCTGACTATATTTGCATGTTAATGCCCTTAATGATATTGATGTGGCCGTGCAGGGGCGTGTGAGAGTGTGTGTCCGAGGATGTGAGTGTTTGTGAATGTGTCATACCCTCTTCCACTCATTATAGCAGGACATATCCAGGTGTGGCATTTACCTCTGACCGCGGCAGGCACAATTACGGAAAGGCCAGACTCGTCAGTGAATGTCCATCACATCCACTCTCTCTCTCCTCTCTTCCCTCCTTCTTTACCACTTTTTTTCCTCCACATCAGAATCACTGGTGGTGCTAATCTGACGTCAAAAAGAAAAAAAGGATGAGTCATTTTGACATGTCGTTTAATAAGGTGAAGCTTAATCTTTTCACGGCTGAGGTCTTTTTTTCCTAGCATTCTTGTTAGCGCACCACGGCTGTTTTTTTTTTTTGTGTTTTAATCTCTGTTTCTCATTCTATCTCTGATGCATTTTCTCAGCACTTTAAATCAGAGATTACGCAAAGTTTCTGAGTCGAGCGAACAAGATAAAGAAAAAACAGAAAGATGGAGCAAAAGGACAAGGGATGGAAGGAAGGAGATAAAGAGAGAGTGAGAAGGGAAGCCTGATTGGGGGCAGTCACAGGCCAGCTTCCTGTCCCTCTCCCTGCCTTCTTCTCTCTGTCCTCCACTCTCTCCCTCCATCCGCAGGTAACAGAGCTCTCCTCCGGTGAGGAGGGGGATGAAGAGATTAAGAGAAAATTACACCAAGTCCTTCTCTTCGACAAGACAAGAGAAGTGGAGAGTCGGAACTTCAAACAACTTTTGAAAAGACGGGGTCAGGGGTCGCAGAAAAGGGCCGGACGAGAAAAAAGACAGGCAGTTACAGAGGAAGAGAAAGAACGAAAAAAGCCATTTGGGATTTGAGGTCATGGTAGATGAAGGGAGGGAGACTGAGAGAGAAGTGAATTAGAGAAGGAACAGAATCTCTACGTTGACCCCAGAAAAGAGGAGGTTATTGTGGTGGCAGAAAAGTATTGTCACGTCAGTAAAGGCCATGAGACTGACACCAAATCACAAGGGAATGTGCCAGTTCTTCAGAAAATGGGCTCATTTACTTAATGAGTAAGAAGAGGAGAGTACATGAAAAAGAGGGTCAAAAGAGGTGAGTCATGGCCTTTCTATTGCTTTTGTATGGAGTGGAGCTTTACAAAAAAACATACACTTAAAATGAATGCTGTCATTGTTATTATTTGCAGTAATAAAATTAACTATATACAAACCCATTAACAATAACTGTAGAGTAAAACTTATGTTCTATACTTAAGTTAATATTAATTTCAAAAATCAAAAGTGTTAACTTAATAAACTCATTAGATCTAGAAGGGTGGTGCTGCACATATGACCTGTCAACACCAATCGCAGATATAGATCCTGTAAAATCTAAATTCAATTGAATGTGTGCAAATGAGCCGGGTATTCAAATTCAATTGAAAAAAGATTGCTGACTTTGAAATGAAATCCAATTTTATTAATCTGATTTGATTCTCAGTGTGCACATCTAAAACAGAACCCCTCTCACACTCACACATTTGGTTTACAGTGTTTTGTTTTTTGTTTTTTTCGGGCAGGGGGAAAGGGAAACACTGCTCTGCCTTTCTATTAAATCAACTGTTAATCAAACTGGAGAGTTGAAAGAAACAAGAGACTTTTAAAGAACAACTACATATCCATATAGCTTGTTTGACACTCCATGCAAAGCTGGTCCTCTAAAATCTCAGTGGAGATATGGGTGAATAAGACCAAGTCTGGTGGGCAGAATGGCACAGTGTACAGGAAAGGTGAAATGTGTGTGTGTGTGCCTTTGTCGGGGGTAATGTAATCTGTTTTTGTTTAACCCTGAGCTGTAGGGTATCTTGTTTTAATAGAGTTGTAGATTAGTTTTGCAATCCCACGTAATTGGGTAAGTGATAAGCATACTGTGGTATTACTATTTTGTCATTATAGTCTGCTCTCTCTCTCTCTCTCTCTCTCTCTCTCTCTCTCTCTCGTGAAAAGACTAAATCAGTGACATGAGGTGGTTAAGACGGGCCCCAGTGCACACTAGTTTCTAGTTATGAACAGACGTACACACCTCTAGAACACTAACGTCGAGTGATTTTCACCCAACGTGATTGTGGTCACGTGATTTTCATTGTGTTGCTGCTGTCTGAGTTGCGTGGGTCCTTGGGTAGCTTCAGTCTGCTCCCATCCCTGTTTGTTTCAACAGGCACGTGTTCGGGTGATTTTCACCCGACGTTAGTGATTGAGAGTAAAATATTTATAACAGTTGTCAGTGATGCAGGGAGACTCTGCCTTCAACGGACAAGGCTCACATGTCCCAGGAACAGGTGGACCTAAGAACAAGTTCCCAGCTCCATTCTTTTTTTTTTTTTAGGAATATTTCATTAACGATTCCCACATTTTTCACAAATTTTAGAGCCTTTTTATAGGGTCTCCCCATGATACCTTTTTTTCGTTTTATGAGACGTTGTATAGGGGAAAATAAAAGAGGAGTACTTCAATTTGCCATGTATTGTTGTACTTTAATATATTTTGATGAGAAGTATTTTTTATCGGGTATATTATATCGGGTAAAATATACCCAACATTAGTGATGTGTTACTAACTGTTAGTTAATGTTCTAGGGTTAAGTGCACAAGGACTCTAATCTAGGGAGTTTCGCTCCCTTCTCCTCTTGTTCTTTCCTCTCTTGTCTTTTCTTACCAACACTTTTATGTTTAAAAGGTGAGACTGCTTGTTCGGTTTGCAGATGTGCTCAGTTTATCAGTCTTGACATATTTTGCGCCTTAACTAGATAGGATATATTAAGTCATCTATCGTTCATTTGCCAAGTATACTTACCACATTAGTTTATGAGTGAAAAGTAGAGATGCGTCAATACCAATACTGATATCAGTCTGCTACTGACTCAAATAGCTGTGTCTTGCGGGGTGACAATACGTCGATCTGGTATCCAATACTAATATTGAAAAAAAATAGCATTTCAGTCAATTTATTTCTATGTATTTATTTGTCAGTGAAAAGTTTTGGGAGACAATAGATTTTGCTTTATCCCCTTCATTTCCCTCAAGATAAAAGCCGACTGTGCTTTCTTTCTCATCACTTATCTTTTCATCTGCCTGTATATCCTTCCGGTCCATTCTTCCTTCAGCAAACATCTTGGACACATTAATTCAACATCTACAGTGTCTGAGATCAGAATGCAAAGGATCTTAGATCTGCTTTTTCTAAAGAAATCCCGATGTTGAGTCAATGTGATTCAATCTAAGGTAAAGTATGCCTAAGCATGGGATGGTTTGGATTGAATTAATTGAGATGTAAGGAGATTTGGGTAATCACTATGACAATACCCGTAACAGATGTACTTAAAGCTGATATTCAATAAACACAAATATGGTAAATGGTATTTTTTTTATCCATTATTCATTTATTACAGTATTTAGCACAATGTATCATGCTGGATATCTGGAAAATGTGAAGCATAATAGTACTTTCGTTAATGCAGGTATACTAACCACAACCACCATCTGCCAGAACACAGGGTCATAACACTGGGTCCGCTTAGGTAAGCACTCACTGGGAGCCTAGTGTGAGTTGTATGTATGTGTGTGTGTGTGTGTGTGTGTTCTCCTTCTGTGTACAGTATGTGTCTGTTTTTAATCTACATTCTACAGATTTTTGGATTTGGAGCTGCACAAATAAATCAATTACGTCACTGTTGTAACAAAAGATATTTGCTTGTAATAATATTGAGAAAAAAATGAAATGGTGTTTTTCCAGTAAAAAAAAGAATTCCTAAATGTTGTATTAACAGGATGAGTTTTTTTCCCTGTGTCATTCCATTTTATTACACATCACCTAATTTCTGAACTTATTTGTTTGGTTTTCTTTGTATGTATGGATTACTTGGGTTGTTACCGACTTCTGGTGAAAATTTCATGTCAATAGCACCTTTAGAAATATATTTACTGAGAAAAATGGTGACGTGTTCAATACTTATTTTACCCGCTGTATGTGTATCAGGATTAGGGGAAAGACAGAGACAAAAGTCAGGGTAAAGTGGGTGAGAGCAGAAGCCATGAAAAAGACCTATAGAGAAAGATTGAGTGTAAGAAAAGGGATGGAGAAATAAAGAAACAAAGCTACATGCGACAACGAAAGAGTAATCACAGGTTGTTTGATGATTCCTCCTCTTTCCTGTGGTTCTCTTTGAAGCAGTTACTATGACAATGTCATATGCAAGTGACCTTTAATGCCCCTGCAATGTGGGTGTCTGTGTCCATCTATAGAGAGAATATAAGGTTTCAAAGATACAGAGCTGGCTGCAGAGTTTTTGGTAGGTAGCCCACAGTGTTAGTGTCAGAAGAGGCACACAGTGAAAAACCTTTCACACCTCAGCTCTGACTTCCTGTACAACAAAGCTGTC
This sequence comes from Anoplopoma fimbria, assembly GCF_027596085.1. Taxonomy (NCBI): domain Eukaryota; kingdom Metazoa; phylum Chordata; class Actinopteri; order Perciformes; family Anoplopomatidae; genus Anoplopoma; species Anoplopoma fimbria. The sequence continues at coordinate 9,265,194 of NC_072449.1, read as the reverse complement.
ATGATTTGAGGTGTGATTCTATAATTGACCTCTTCCTTTTACCTGATTCTGCCTGGCTGTATAGAGAAAGGAGAGTGAGGGCTGGGATAAAAGGAGGGAGAGAAGGGAGGGAGAGGTGATGCATGGTGAGGAACAGAGATGAGACAAAAGAGGGAGAGAGAGAGAGAGAGAGAGAGAGAGAGAGAGTAAGAGACAGTGGGAGAATAAAACTCAGCCTTTCACTCAGATGAAAGGCTGCAGGATGTACCAGCTTCTGATGCATTCCTAGTTCACACAGTGTAGACTTTATGATATAATTTTCAAATGAAGTATAAACACAGCTGCAGAGGTGTGTGTGTGTGTGTGTGTGTGTGTGTGTGTGTGTGTGTGTGTGTGTGTGTGTGTGTGTGTGTGTGTGTGTGTGTGTGTGTGTGTGTGTGTGTGTGTGTATCGTGTTAATGTCACCAACCCAAAATCCGACATGAGAGGTTCTGTCAGTAAGCTCTACATGGGGCTTTTTTTTTTTTTTTCTTTGAGTTGACTCAAAACCTGCCTGCTCAAAACCCAAACCTGTGTATTATAGGCATCAAGCCAAACAGCTCTTTGATGGTGGATCTATAGCTGCATGAAAGCCAGCACGGAAGCCTACACGTTTACACACACACACACACACACACACACACACACACACACACACACACACACACACACACACACACACACACACACACACACACACACACACACACACACACACACACACACACTCATCTGACGGAAGGGTGTGCAGCTGCACTCTAGACTGCAGTCTGTTGGAGAGTTCCCAAAAAAGTCTCATGTAACTGCTTTGTGCACAAACAAGCCCTTATCTTTCAATTGGAAATAAAATGGCATATGCACTTAAGATGCTGACAAAGTCAACAAAACCATAAGAGGTAACCCCAAATGGTCAACCTGTCAATCTCCAATCTTCAAACTGGCAGTAAAATGTGGTTCTGAAACCAAGGATCATTCCTTTCCGGCTATATGGGGTAGCTCAATATCGGATTTTTACAAAGAACTGCTTAGTTTCTCCAAATAAATCCTAATATATATTTTGTCTAGTTTGGTATAAATATCAGCCAAATAGGTTTATTATCTGTATTAGGTTACAGATTCAAAATCAAAGAATACATTTATTAATCAGGGAACTCACCTAAGAATGAAGCGCTACATATTTTTAGTTATGAACGATTCTCTAAAATCAGCAGGGGGAGACAGATAGAAACACTCTGACGATTATTCTATAGATAAAAGCTAAAACAGTGGGTGATTAATGAGCAATATAAAAGATAAAAAAAAGATCAGTGGTCAACAGGCAAGATTTGACAACTCAATTTCGACTATTTAAATTCTTGGTCATGGACACCCCTAAAAACAATACGGACGCACGTACAACCTCAAAAAAGAATGTCTCCGGTAACATAAATGTAAATGCGAAAAACAAACAATATTTGCTCCTATTAGGAGCAGAGGGCAGCTATATAGAGTGCCCAGGGAGCAGTTTTGGGGTCCGCTGCCTTGCTCCAGGGCACCTTGGCAGTGCCCTGGAGGCAAGATGATCTACTACCATACTCATGCTATCAAAGATTGAGCGAACTAGATGCTAGCCACACTTTTGACTCTAAAAGAAAGTATTCCTTAAATGAATTAGGGATCTTTTGGTTTGTGTTGTGTAAAGTGAACTTTACAGATGTGTTTTAATTGACTTAAACATAGTTATGTTTAGCTTTCACTGATATAAGAAATGCCAATGTTTACTGATCTCTATCTCTGGCTCTCCTTATTGGCAGTCTCTCTTCGTCCTCAGAAAGTTCTTATACAGTTGATGCCTCAAATCTTTTCTCATTTCACCAAAGTTGCCTAAAGCAGCAGTTAAACTTTCTTACAGAGGAACATAGTAACTATAATGGTGAAAAAAGAAACTTATCCAACTCTTCCCTCATTTAGCTTTGAACAAGGGAAGAGTACATTTCAATTATATTCCTATTTGTCTTTACTGCGTAGCCCCCTCGGTTGTCACTTTTAATTCTGTCTTTGATTGTACTTTTGTCTTTTCAAATTCTTTTATTGTCTGAGTTGAACAGGAAATGTGACTGTCCGTGTTCCCAAAATTCCTTTCACAGTCTTACCAGAGCGACATACTCCGACTTCAGTGTTAAATCCAACTGAAAAGGAGCGTAATCATATCAGTGCTGAGCAGCAAAGTGGGTTATTTGACGGTAGAAAGAGAGACTGAAAGGGACAAGAGCCAGACTCATTGCTGCTACAGGGGAAAGCTAATTCAGTTCTTTCAAAGGGCATGCCAGGAACGACATAGGAGAAGAAAAGAGGGTCGGTGAACAGATCTGTTCAATTCCATCTCACAGCCTATACTGGACAGTGTAAGACGATGTGAAAGAGGGATTAACAAGGATAATAAAAGGTTTTAATGGCGTAAATGTAATAGAACCAGAGTGTGCGACTGAGTGTCTCACAGTGAAAGACAAATAGACAGAAAGGAAAAGGATTAAGAGACGGACAGACAGAATGACAAACATTAAGAAGTTAGAATATCCGGTACCATCTTCTCTTGTCCTCTCATTTAAAAGTCTGAGGAGGAAATATGTTGAAGAGCAAAGCTCATTCTTCAGTTTGCTGCAGTCTCAACTGAATGGCCTTGAATGTGTGACTGTGCCTCTTAGCCCTGATCCTGTGGTGAATAGAGTGAATTTACAACAGTAGCCGTAATTAATACCCAGTTGAATGGACAAGAAAAATGGTTCATGGAAAAAAAAAATTGGAAAAAAGTAAGTACACCGGCGGGAAGTGAAAAAGAGAGGGTCGATTCAGTATTTTATACTGAGTTGCAGTGAGTCAGTGCTATTGACGTGAGCGCTAACTAGCTCTATGTAAAAACAATCAAAATCCATAAAATATCATGTAAATCTGCATAGAAGGGGGTTGCTACACAGAGGAGAGATTATATACTGTGATGCAAACTTACTTGCATTGCCATTTGGATAGTAAGTGGTGAAACGGCTGAGAATCATGTTAGCAAATTTAGGCAACAGGCTCACAATCACTTGTCACTCATACGTATAATATGTATTGCAACTTAATAATGAAAATAGATGATGCGATAAAAAAGTTAAATAATGCATATTTGTGTGGATTGGCATTACAAGAATGAAGCAGGAGTATTTGCTAAGCAGACCATTTTGTCATCTTAGAAAAACAGATATCAATGTGAAATTAACCTATAAATTGACTCGTCAATGGTACTATATAAAATAAGCCTCTGCTGGATTAATTCCAATTTAAAGTCAAATAAATTGTACATGATAAATTAATACAATTGATTAAACTTCAAAACATCACAAAAAAGTACAATATTTTCTTGCACTTTTTGGTATTTACATGAGAATTTGGTGTAATTGACCGTGGTACTTATATTCCAAACCTGGTCAACATAATCCCCAATGCCATCCGCTGAATGGCATACTGTCCTTTTCAGATGGAGACATTGCAGTCCCATAATACCCACACACAAGCCTAAAGCCATGAAGTGAGTTTTAAGACTTCATAAAATTGAAAAGGTTAAGTGAGACTGTTATGTTGACTTGGAAGCCATTAATATCCTACGTGGACCAAAGAAGCTCCTGAGGTGTTTAACACAAGTAGCTTCTTCAGAGGTATATTAGATAATAGAACTTTTCTCATAAATGAGAAATAAGAATTCCTTGTGCTCTCAAGACAATGTGGACATTTTTTTTACTGCAGTTACATGGAATACAATTGTGAACCGATCTTTTACAGCATCAGACAATATGATAAACGTAGTTGTGTCTAGTTTGAAACCTTTGTTTTGATCACAGATTGCACCTTTAACATAGGCAATGCATTAAATGCATACATGTCCATATATCAATGAGGTTCCATGCTGTAAAATCCATAAAGGACATAACTGTGTTGATTGAATTTTCCATGGTGCACTTGAACATTTGCATCGTATCTACAGTATCCTCTCCTGTTCTCACCAGCATGTTTTTTTAGTGTAATAGTACCATATCTATTAATAAAATGTTGATGTTTAATTTCTCTCTTTCTCTGGCAGATACTGAAACAGCCACGTAGATATTGGCAACTCCGCCCCCTCCCAGAAATATCTCTTGGATTGCTTTCAGATGGTGTTGGCAACCCTAACTCTAGCACGCTGACACTGTCTGCTATGAATAGAAACAATTGCCATGCCTACAACAGTGCAGACAATTTTACACTTGCTTCTCCCACACCTTAAATCACAGATGCAATTATCTGTGCTACAGTGGTCAGTCAAAACTGATAAATCAGCTTCGGTGGCCATGTATGTTAATTTCCATTTCCTTTTCTCATTTTGTTGTTCTTTACACAGGCACACCATAGAACACGTGCAAATCTCTATTATCAGTCTTCCTGCCCCTCCATCATTTTGTTGGCACTGTGTGGCTAGTATGTTATTGGTCCATAGAGAACACTGTTCTTATTATTTATTCAGATATTATAATAACTGACCCTGAATCAAGCCAACAGAGGGTTACTAATATATTTTAGACTAAGACATGGCATGTAGACCAACTATGATAATGTTTCATCGGTTTTCTAAAATAATAACTATACGAAACTATTTTTGTAAGTTCATACTCATTACTGTTTAAAAATATATGAGCAGAGGGAGACAATAACTTGTAAATGACAGAAAAAACACAAGTTTTTTCAACAATATTAGGATTATGAAATAATAGCCGGTTTACAGAATATATCTGAAACAAACAGGGGAACTAAAAGGTTCTCTCAAAGGAGTCAACAGTGGGATGGATATTTCAGTAGTAATTACTCTACACATCTTTGTAGCTGATTGGGGCACACAGAAGCCCATTACTGCACAAAAATATTTCACAAATTTAAGTTAATGACTTGCTGTTGGAAAAAGAGAGGGGGATTCTGTCTATACTTGAGAAAGAGACAGAGAGTGAGGGATGGGGATGATTAGGAAGGACAGATTTGGCAATACAACCAGAAATAGCGACGAGAAATTGAAACAGGGTCACAGAGAAAGGAGAAGAAGAGTGATAAACAGATGAATTGTGGGAAAGAGACAGGATGAGACTGGGAGACGGAGTCGAAGAGAGTCATTATATATAGTGGTGGTGAGGGAGGACAGACATAAAATGTTTGGCAAAGAAGAGACAAAAGGAGGACACAGAGAGGAGGAGTGGTATGCCTTTAGGCCTAAGAGTTGAGAAGCAAGCGTGCAATCATTGCTTTTTTTGGGGTATAATGTACGACTACGTTGAGAATGATTACTTTTGATATAAGAGTAGCAGAGCTATTGCATGGAGCAAGTATGCGAGAGGTTCCCAACCCTAACCCAGCGGACATCAAAAAGCTGGGTATACAGGTCAAGGTCTCTGCTAATCATTAGAGCTCAGTCTCTCTCTCTCTCTCACAGCATCTAAATGCAAGGCCAGTATCTAACAAAAATACACATTACCATACATTAAAATGAGAGAACACAACAAGAGAAACAACATTGTCATTAGATGAGGTCAGCACAGTGTCTTTACTCTGTGGTGCTTAGTCTGAAAAATGACATGATGTTGTTTTGGTTTTCTCAACAAAATAAAAGCAGTTAATTGGCACTCTCAATGCTTCACAGACAAAATATATTTATTTCTTCTTTTTTTTCTTTTAAGTGTTTTGACTAATTTTGACTTTTGTATATTTGGTTATCCTCCATTCTGCAAAAGAATATCAAGGCCAATGTTTGAGCGGTGTGATCATACTTGGAGCTGGATTTTGCAATGTGGTCAGTTTTATTGTTTCAGGTTTTAAAAGTTCCCTTCATTCATTTAAATTAAATTAGAGTGGCCTATATAATAATTATTCTATCTTCCCTGCAGACTTGTTAAAATGTGAATTAAAAAAAAAGTGGGACACAACTTTACTGAAATGTTTATAAGTGGATGCTGTTTTCCTTTTTTATAACAAATGAACATATATATAGTTAATGAGCAGTCCTTATTTCTGTACTAGGTTACGTATTTATTTATTTCACTCATTTAGAGGGCGGCATCATGAATGTAAATATGCAGCACACAACAGAAGCCTAATTTGCCACGAGTTAATCGAATAGGCTTTCTTTAGGTATAAAGTACTCTACGAACAAAAAGGGATTCTTCTTTTCCTTTAGTGACGCATATGGGTTAAATGTATACATTTCTTCAGTAGCATGTGTTTTGCTGCTGAAAGAAAAAGCAACCTATGTGCTTTGGTTTGCCATCTTATAACACAGTATGTAAATAATACTTTTTTCCTTTGTTAGACGACCAGAATCGGTTCTTTTGAACAAGAACAAATGCCTGGGAACCTGCAAATATAAAAGACTGTGTCTGGGCCTCCATCAGCAGCTCACAGGGGAAATTTGTCTGTATTTTCAGGCCATGTTTCTTCTCCTCCTGAAAGGCTGACCTGTTAGAATGAATGGCCATAACGCACCAACAGCCTGGGGACTATTCCCTATCCACCGTAACAGTAAAATAAAAGGGGAAACACAAAGAAATGAAAACAAGAGTTATGCAGCCTTGAGTTTAGTTTGACGACACGCATGCGCTTAACTGGCCGGGGTTGTTTAAAAGACTTCAAAAGAGGAAGTTATGAAAAATCAACAACATGTTCATAAAGAGAAGCGCATAATATTTCAACTGATATGAAAACACACCAATCATCAAAATTGGACTTAAAGGGCTCTCATACATCAACGCCAATACTTTTCAAGGCTAGTAAACATTCACAGCGCACACAGATATACAAACACTCATATATTGACCTTGTGCACACGCACACAGCTTTCACTCAATCGTTTTTCTAATCTGTAAAATATGTGTTTGCATCCGAGTGTCTATATGTCAGCTTAACCAACATGTTTCTTTTCTATTTTCTCAAATGAGTCATAAAAGCGTCTTCTCTCAAGAAGCCTGGTTCAAGGATTTCTAGCTATCTTGTATATAAACACAGGAAGTACAGAAGGGGTTGAAAGAGAGGTTTTATTCATGTGCGGATTAATTTCTGTTAACTGTTCTAATAAATGGTGAAATGCAAGAGAACTTAACTCGGATTATTATAAATGAAATGCAAGAATGTCAAATATGAACTTGTAGGGGCATAATAAATACAGAAGCAGTAGCACAAATAAAGCATATAGCATAAAACTGACATGCTTCCTTAGTGGTTAAAAAACCCCAAAAGAAAAAACTACCATTATTTCCTACTTTTAATTCTGGCTGGTGACTTTAGGTGAAAAGTCTTCACGCAGATACAACCGCTGTGTCTCCAGTATTGAATTACAGAACTTATTGACTGGGTTTATTGTATTTATAAGTTTTGTTGGCGACACATTGCATTGATTAAAAATAAGACCTTGAGGTTAAACTCGTAACAGTATGCTAACAATAAGCTTTTATCAATACTGATTGTACATTTGACCCTGTTCACACCACAACAGTTAACTCCTCATTAATAAGGCTCTTTTGTCCCCTAATGACCTTTAAAACATATCCTGTCATCCACTGAACCTGTTTGTTCCTACCTCTCTCTTCTCATATTATTTTAATAGCGTGGTAGTCGTCCTCAGCACATGGACGTGTGTCTGTGTGGGTGTGTGTTAACATTCACATGTGTGCTATTTTAAAACTTTCATGAGCCTCATCAGACAGTGAGAGGTCACTGTAAAGGTTACCGAGGTTCCAGCTTATAGTCTCATTAATGTTTTTATGAGAAAGGCTGAGCAGTCATGCATATCACCTTCCCAATCCTTTCAATGAGACCTACCATGGCAATCTATTTAACTGTAGACAGTGAGTCAGCCCGAGTCCTCAAGATACCGCTTCGTTAGCCGGCAGCATCCAACAGATACTGTGTAACTTGACTTTTCTTGAACACAATTGATTCTGATTAATCAATTAATTCATGGTATTTTTATATCTCTATTGTTGTCCCAAAGCAACAAAAAAAGTTCAAACACTGTCACTTATTCTTCCATCCTCCAGCAATATGCAAGAAAAAAACACAACTTTTTCTTTCCTTTGATTTGTAGGTCATTACTATGGCTTGGTGCGAGGTGCTGTTTGTATTCTATTGTAGATTGCCAATATAAACAACACTTGGCAAATAATGATATACAATAATTATCAGCAGTTAAAGTATTATTTGTCCTTATTTTCATAAGTTGACCTCTGCTCGGCTCATTTCTTCAGATCTGTCAGATCAGAAAGCTTGAATATAATCATTTAACAACAGATATATAATACATAAAACCAAACATCCCCTTTTCCCAGCTTGTGGGACACTTAAAATTAAAATTAAACTTAAACAACATGAAATATGACCTCAGCATTAAACTCATCCAATGCATTTGGACACTTGGACATGCAGACAGTTGGAAATGGGAATCGACCTACCAACCTCCTGGTTAAATAATGACCACTTTACCCACTGGCAGCTCCAGCCGCCAACTACCCACAGTGGATTTCAAAGATTGTGTTTCAAACTGCACATTATTCATTAAATTAGCCAAGTTTTGTGATGCACTGATCTACAAACTGCACATTTTAAAAAGAAGGGGAAAAAAGGCATTTGACTACTATTTAATTAAAAACATTACAATGTACTTATTTTTTACACATCACTGATGATGCTGTCATCCAACTCTTCAACCCTGTTTTAAACATTCTACAATTAAAATACGACAACACAATGTGGGCATTGCACATCACTTTTCAAGCATCTTTGCAGTGATTTAGCATGCAAGATGCATATATGGTCAGGCTACAGTCCCTGAAACCTTTAAAACAAGTGAATGGGTAAAAGGCAAACAGGCAGTAGGGTTTACTGAACAGTGAAATAAAGCCATACGGTCAGAGGACTTTGCCCTCTCTCTGCAAGCAGACGAACACATGTGGTGCACAAGAAGAGAGGTCTGCAGACCTTAGTCCTCTTTTCTGACTTTTTCTGGTGGAGTTACGATGTGGGAAGTATTTTCCCAGCATAGTTTCAGTCCACTAAACTCCACAAAAGGCAAGTGAAATGTTAATGAATACAGAAAAAAACATATGTGAAATCTAGATATGTTTAAACCAAGTCTACTCAGATGGACCCAACTCCATATACAGTATACTTTGCCACTCGGAACATCTGTGTAAGTATTTAGTTGAACGAAAAGTGCAAAGTCACAGTGACTGAGCCTGAATTGGTGAGTTTTCTAACAGTTAAAAGCAAGAAATAAAAAATAAAAAGAGCAAGATGGAGTTGATGAAATGGAGTGAAACACTTAAAAGTGTGAAAGTGGAGAGAGAAGACAGCTAATGGAAGATGTAGGATTTTTCAGTGTAAGACCCAAATGAGAAATCCCATCTCCTGCCCTGGGTCCCAGGCTCATTAAAACATATCACTACTCTTGTCATGTGGGGACCCAGCAGGAACACGTCTGTGACCCATTCTGGTTCCCGACCATTAAAAAATATTAAGCTAGAGGAAACAGGGGGATATAGATAAGAGGGGAACAGAAAGGACAGAAGAGGTAAAGGGGATGTAGAGGCAGAAGTGAAGTCGGCAGAGAAAAAGAAGTCTGCATTTTACTGCCTCGCTTCATCTCTCAGCCTCCCCTAGTCTCTCCCTTTCTTCTCCTCATTTGCTGCCATGGGGGGTAATGTGGCATGAAATATATACTTAAAGCCAAGCTCAGGTGCCGCCATAAAACGAATAAGAGACTGTCTGGGTCTGTCGTATGTCTGTGAGCAGCATTGTGCTGTGTGTGTGTGTGTGTGTGTGTGTGTGTGTGTGTGTGTGTGTGTGTGTGTGTGTGTGTGTGTGTGTGTGTGTGTGTGTGTGTGTGTGTGTGTGTGTGTGTGTGTGTGTGTGTGTGTGTGTGTGTGTGTGTGTGTGTGTAAGCGATGTAGCATGAACTTTTGTGAGTTGTACATATGTTTTGAATAAAATCTGTGTGATTGTGCATGTGCTGCTGTGTGGATTCAGATGTGAAGAACAACAATGCTTTTCTGTGTGAGAGACAGAGCGAGAGAGAGAGAGCGAGCGAGCGAGCGAGAGAGAGAGAGAGAGAGAGAGAGGGATGCCTCCCACTTTCTCACATTCACACATTGCAGGACACAGATTATTCCTCCGCTTTAAGTGGAGGTGTGAAGACATCAAAACAAACTCAAACACGCACACACTTAGGTGTGAAGCTACCTAGTTGTTTGTAAAGCGATTCAGTTGGCGAGTTGAAGATAGAGGTTGACACAAATTTGTAAGGAATTTCTTGTAGCCAGCTGTACGTGATTCAAATAAATGCTTTGCACTGACTGCGCACACAAAAACAATGTATTGTACTCCTCTCATTGCCCCAAACGATTGCCCCACATTCATTTCTTAACCCTTATCATAACTATCACCGCTCTAGCCTCAATCCCCATCCTAATAGTGTGTGGAAGGTCAAAATCTTTAAGTATTTTCAGATTTGGTTAAAGCTGCACCTGCGCTTCTATTTTCCATTATTGGTGACCACCCTCCACTTTGTCCTCCTCTCACATCCAAGTCCGGGAACTTCAATTAAGAGCCGCTGTCCTTTATCTTTCCAGTTATCCATCCATCCATCAATTTATCCATTCTTCTTCTTCTTGCCCTACTTTCCTCTTCTTGTATTTCCAAAGAGCCTACCCTTTTCGTTTGCTTGGTCTCGGCTTATTCCAGCTACAAAGAAGAAAAAAAATCCAAATCACTATTGATTCCGCTCTCATGAAAGATACATTTTGCGCATTAGGATTCAGTCTCGGCCTTCTTTCTGTATCCCCACTGCGTCTGGTCATCTCCTAATCTCCTCCCTCCATTCCCCCCATCCCTCCTCTTCCTGCTGTCCTCACAGCAGGTGAGAGGTATATTTTTCCTCCATACATCTGCCGAGACTTCTGTCTTCTGATCGATCTCCCTCTCCGACTCTCCGGGTCCATTAGGACGAGTGTTTATGCTGGAAATATCAATACTTCTGCTCCTCTGTCTCTGTCTACCCCCTTATCCTTTTTTACACTGCAATCTTACTCTCCCTCTGTTAAGCTCCCTTGCCTCCCTGGCTATACCCATCACCATTGTGATTTAGTTTTCTCACTTTGGCTCTCAGAAGTTTATTTCTCCAGAATAGCTTTGCCCACATTTCCCTATTTCTTCTTAATATTACTTGCGTTCATTTTCTCTCCTCTCACTCAGCTTAAATTGCCTAAAACCGTAAGAGCTGAAATTGCTTTTCCTCATATGGGGTTGCAAGAATATTTACTCAAGCTTTGTCACAAACTTTGTTTGGTTCATAAACTCCCTCCCTTTCTCTCAGTATAAAGTCCACACAAAACAACAGCCAAATATATTTCAATTTACCTTTTTTGCTGTGCTTGGTCATTAAACATGCATACTGCCTGTCTGCTCTGGTGGCATCAGAAAGATAGAGAAAGAGTGCATCCCAACAGCTGTTTACAATCTATCCAGCTTGCCATATCAATTGGATAAGCCTGTTTTGGACCGGCTGGCTTTGTATTTTCCCAGCCAATTCGCTATGGCTATTGATGGCCACATCCTGTGACTATTAATAACCACATGGTGTCATACTGGCTGCTAACATAAAACATAATATTTAAAACACAAAGAGAAACATATGTACAACACATGAAGGGGATGAAACATGGTTTGCAGATGAGAAAAAAAGCTAGCTCTACAAAAATGGTTTGCAGAGATGGCTAGCTGCCGGACGCAAACGCCTTACTTGAAGCCTGAAAAAATAGATTTTAGTGTGATGTATAATCCTCCAATTCTAGCCTGATCTTGTGACATTGCAAGATTCTAGCTGCAGTGCAAGGTAAGTGTTATGGTTCCCTTATACCTTTATAGTCTTCCTTATGCTTTCTATAACACATATGAAAGTCATATTTCTTAGGAGAAGATGCCCAGTGGAGATTGTGTCAAGGTCTAATGCTTTGCATCCACCACATTTCTATCCTGAAGAAAAAGGTTACATTTTCAGTAGAACACTTATGTTAAATCTGACATAAGAAACTTCATTTTAAGAGCAGAATTGCATTTGCTGAGGAGCGAGTATATGTTCACACAGTATGTATTTTAGAAGCTGGAACAAACAAAAAACGGAACAAAAAGAATTCATGCACTGACAGTGCTCATAAGAGTTTATATTGAGATACTCCATTTAATCTCCATTATTTGTGCTTTGCACCCACCACCAGATGGTTCAGACGTGCATGCATTCTTTCAGAAGACATACAGGGACAATGGCCAACGCTAACATACCTAGCAATAATGTTGTCATTAAATCTAGTCTCCATGATCAGATCACACAAATCCCGTTAAAATGACAACCGCAGGGCACAGATCTCATCTCCGATCTGAATGTGGATCCGCTGACTCCATGATGATGGAAATTTTGAACAACTACCTGGAACACATAATCCGGTCTTTCTATGATCTATCTATTCGTCTCAGTCCATGTTTCCAAGACTTATCAGGACTTATCAGGCTCCCCCATCCAACCTATCACTGCTGGTACTGCATCTGCACACCATTTTACTATATCTAGATAGGATTGAGACATGTCTGTGTGTGCTTACATTCACAAAGGTGTTAGTTTCTGTGTATGTGTGTGTGTAGGTGTTGTCTTGTTTTATTCCTTCCATTAAAAGATGACCCCTCCAGTGTCAGACTCATTCTATAAAGGCCCTTATCACTGGATAGAAATTCCAACTCTACAACCTCTTCAGCCCTGGGATTAATTGAGAGAGAGAGAGAGAGAGAGAGACAAAGATATGGGGAAGAGTGAGACAGCAGAAGGAAGAAATATGAAACACAGAAGTGATACCAAGGATCAGAAAAGGTGTGAAAAAGATGGCTTTGAATAGAAAGTTAAAGGGATAGAAGGTTGTTATGAAATGGGGTTGTATGAGTTATTTATCCATAGTCAGTGTATTACATAGTCAAAAAACCAAAGCTATATAATGCCGCATACTGCTACTAAAGATGTTCACTTATGTCTGTGGAAGCTTTCCTTTTTTTACTTGCCTTAATTGTAGTCATTATTTTTTCCGCTTTCAACGTGTCTCCATGGGTGATCCTGTACATCCTTCATGGATGAGGACATAATGAGGAATGTGTGTGTGTGTGTGTGTGTGTGTGTGTGTGTGTCTCTGTGTTTGTGTGTGTGTGTGTGTGTGTGTGTGTGTGTGTGTGTGTGTGTGTGTGTGTGTGTGTGTGTGTGTGTGTGTGTGTGTGTGTGTGTGTGTGTGTGTGTGTGTGTGTGTGTGTGTGAAAAAGACAGAGAAAGCAGCCTGCTGGTTTCACTTTTTTCATCGCTTTTTTCCCCTTTAATTTATGATAATATTCAGTGTCTGTAAATGTATCTGAATCTGTCTTTCCCTCTCTTTCCTTCCTATCACCACTCATCAACCTCCCTCCTCACACCCCCCTCCTATCTTCTCCACCTCCATGTCTCCCTCCATATCTGAAGTACTCCTTCTCCCACCCTCCAATCTGTCCTTGTGCTCTGAATCCAACCCCTCTCCCCTTCTGTTTTCCTGATCTATAACGCATAACTGGCCTCTTGTGTCAGGGTTGGCTTGGCTTTGGCGCTGCTACTTGTTTCCCCTCTTCCTTCTCTCGCTGCCTGGTTTTTGTTCCCTCAGCCTCTAATCGGCTTTTCCGGGTTTGGGATCGTCTCTTCCTAACTTTACCCTCTCTCGGTGCCACAGGATTATCCCTGTCAGAGAGGCCGGACTTCCTGGCTTGACGAGTGTGAGTCTTTCTGTGTGTGAGTGAGTTTTCTATGCATGTGTGCGCGCATGCATAGAGATGCACATGTTAGCTTGTGTGTGCATCTTTGTTTATTTTTGTTTTTTCATACCCTGATCTTCTGTAATCACATGAGACAATCCCATAATACCCTATAGGTTCAAAGGATGGTCTGTGAGGATGTGTGTGTGTGTGTGTGTGTGTGTGTGTGTGTGTGTGTGTGTGTGTGTGTGTGTGTGTGTGTGTGTGTGTGTGTGTGTGTGTGTGTGTGTGAGTGAGTGAGTGAGTGAGTGAGTGAGTGAGAGTGGGAGAGAGAGAGAGAGAGATGTCCACCCTTTTCAATTAATTGCATCTTACTAAGTAAAGAAATGTGTAACATGTTGACCGAATAACTTGAATTGCTATTGGAATTTGCATTTTGTTCAAATATATTTCGGTATTCTGTTTGATTATAAATCTATTTGATTCCAAATATTGTACAATTGATGTACAAGATACTTTAATCTTGTGTTATTTGTTGTATTGTTTTACTTTGAAGCACAAAAATCCCACAAGCATTAAACACTACAAACAATCAAAGCCAAGCTGGAGGACCTGTGAGATGTTACAAAGGCAAAGTTGGGGTTAGCGTGCTCACATCTGCTAGTTAGCACTAAACACAAAGTACAGCTGAGGCTGATGGGATTGTCATTAGTTTGGCAGATGTGTTGCCATAAAACAAAGTATTGTAAATTAAAACGTGATGATTGTGCTAGCTGAAAAGCTGTCAGGAGATCAATAAAGTCAGCAGAATACATTGTCTAGGAACGATTAATGCCTGTAAAACAAATTGTGTTGATCCAACCAGATGTTGAGATATCTCACTTGATATGCAAAAATGTTCACCTGCTGGTGGCCCTAATTGAAAAGTCAAGAGGTTTGTGTCATTAAGATTACATTGAATGTTATCTGTGCAAAAGTTGTTAAGACAATTCACAAAAAATCTAAAATCAGCCTCATGGTGACCCTAGATGAAAAGTGTAAGGTATCACTCAAGTCAGGAGGATTAGTCAGAGAGTGGCACTTGTGAATGTCAGTACAACATTTCATGGCAATCCATTTCATAACTGTCAAGAAATGTCAGTGACTAACTGACATTACCATTAATGTTTTCAGACAAAAAGCGCATGGCGTAGGGCCACATTTAAATAACAACTCTAGTTTATAGAGCAGCCTTACTCACTATGCAACCCTGTACTAATGACAATAGAGTCCAAAAGTAATGCTGAAATCAAAGAAACGACTAGGCAGTCAAATGAATGGTAGCAGTTTGATCTATGCTGCTGATCAACCACATGGTGCTACAACTCAGAGCAGGAAGGGAACAGAAGGCTTGGCAGCCATTTGGGGACTGGCATTTAGTCTCAGAGTCTTCTTCCTTCTTTTGTTCATCTCTTTTCTGCTCATTTCCATCCCTCCATCCTCTCTTTATTTAACTGGCTCTCTGTAAAGGTCCTGCTGTCAGCCTCCACCTGTCCCTGTCACAGTAAACAAAGACAACCAGGAGACACAGCACTCTGTATTGTCTCCCGTCTTTGCTCTCTCTCCTCCCCTGCCTTCTTCTTTTACTTTCTTTTATTTTGTCTTCTCTTGATTTTCTCCCAAGTCTCCCTCTGGCATTTCTCCCTTTTCTCTTTATCACTCCCTCTTTCTTTCTAGCTCAGCCATTTATTTTTTGTTTCTCTTTCAATCTGTCTCATCCATTTTCTTACTCACTCCGTTGCTTTTGTTTGAATGTCTTGGCCTTGTGACAAACTTATATCATCACTGTCTTTGTTGCATCTCCCTTTCTCCTTTTTATTCCCTTTTGCAATCATTGGGCCCACTGAAAAGTTCTGTAACTCTTATCCTTTTCTGTTAAATTGTGAATCTGACCAAAATCACAATCTCAATGAAAACGTTCAGTTTTAGCTCAGTCTGAAACGCAGACTGAGCTAAATTGCACGTAAGAGAAGACACTGCATACATTTCACCTCAGCGATGCCCTTTGCTACTGTTAAGTTCAGATTTTTATATTCTGGCCTGGTTTATCACGTACAGAGCCTCAGCAGACTGAAAATGTCTGCATTATGCAAATCACTTCCTCCCGCACAAACAAGCTGGGACCAATCAATGTCAATCCCCATTCCCTCGGCCAATCAATGTCACTGCCTCTCCAACAAAATGGGGTCTAATCGAAAGGCATTGTTCTGGGGCCCTGCATGTTAAATCAGGAGGACCAGAGTGTCTAAAATTGTAACTTTACACATTCGACCACAAAACACAGAGGAGATGAAAGTAGTCATGGTGACTAAGGGAAACGATGATGAAAAAGAGCAACAAATAAAAGAGAGCAATCCAGTTTTGGAACTTTTGTTTGATGAAAGAGCACTAACAGAAGTCAACAAAAGCAAAGGACACTTTTACATGCCAATAGTTTCAACAGGTGTGCAAGGTCACCTTGCCACTTCTTCTGCCCACCTCCATTCAACCTGGCTCCTCCCTGTTGACCAAATATGCTTTTTCTGGTTTGAAACAACTGACAAGGATGACA
Organism: Anoplopoma fimbria; assembly: GCF_027596085.1. Taxonomy (NCBI): domain Eukaryota; kingdom Metazoa; phylum Chordata; class Actinopteri; order Perciformes; family Anoplopomatidae; genus Anoplopoma; species Anoplopoma fimbria. The sequence goes on along the minus strand of NC_072449.1, from coordinate 9,248,753 downwards.
GCAAGTGATAAACCAAACAATTATTTATGTGGAACTTGAACTAGTGTTTAAATTGGATAAGCCCCTTTTGTTTTAAAATCAAACGTACATGAAGGCTATCTGTAACTTTAGAATGGACAACACCAGAATTTCTTTGGTCACTGGAAGATATAAAGATCTAGACAGAAACCAGAGTATCTGCCACCTCAGTAATGACAATCCTTTGGGATATGAGTATGATATTGTGTTTGAATGTATGAATGTAAGCATAATGAATTATAGAGACGCAACAACAAAGCACTCTGCTTATATCCATATTTTCTGACGTTAAGCATTTCACAACAATTTCACTGCGGTCAGTTGGCTCTCCCACATTGCCGCTGGGCACACAAAGGAAGGCACTCACTTGTATTAATGGGGCAGTCAAGGAGAAGGCTTTTGCCGCACTGAAACGACCTTAGTTGACTTTAGCTTGTGATACATGTTTTACTATGGCCTATTAGATTGCTGCTATGGTTCATGCTCAGTTCAGCTTGGATAGAAATTACACAGCTCCATGTAGGGTCGAGACCGATTTTTTTTTGGGCCATTACACGCCTAATTCAGACTGACAACAGCCCTGCGTAGACACCGCGTTGGTCGGGACATTTGAAAAGCAATCCAGAAAATCCAGTTTGAGGAACAGAATAATGCATTTAAAAACGTATCAGATGCCAAAACACTCCACAACAGTGTGTAGTACTAACAAACAAGATTTGCAACTCTGGAACAGTGCCAGTTGTTTTATATTTAGTTCGGGCAACCATATGGTTAACAGTAGAAATGCAGCCTTCCAATGAATGACTTTGCTGCATTTTTAAAAAAAAATCTTGGCTACTGTCTGATTGCGACCAAAGTTGTTCACTTTGGTCTGGGCAGCAGTATGTCTTAATTCCCAGTACATAAATTGATGAAGAAAAGTATCTATAGCAGTTACTGAGTCATAGTAAGTATATTTAATGTGTATTGGAGGATAGGCAACTTCTGCCTGTCTTCCTGCTAATGTGTGGCAAAAAAAAGAATAGTTGTCATAATATCCTCACAAGTTATAAGCATAATCAAAAGGTCGATTTACCGATTTACTGGTTTCCATGTCCATATAATGCATAAACAGTGTCACCTCTTGGGCAGTCTCTATTTTCACAAACAATGCCTTAACTACAGCCTTTCCTGTTACAGAATGAATATACTGTATGAGAACACAGACACATACAGACACTCTTTTCATGGCCACCATCCTGAGCACCAACATCAGTATTCACCGTTATGCAGTCTGCACCGTTATGCAGTCTGCACAGGCATTATTTTTCGGCTACAATCATACCACCAAATATGTACCCAGCCTCAAAACCCCAGCTTCCTGCCTTCTGTAACCTCCATCTCACTTTCCATATTTTCTTTAATGGGCTTGGGTTCCTTTTATCTCGTAAAGTGGTGGAGCTCAGGCTCTCATTGTGATGTCATTAAAGTCAGTGAAGCTGGTTTTAATTGTTGGTGAATTGGCCTTTTATGACTAATTATACCCCTAGTATGGGCTGCTTGTACTATTTAATCAACCATCATGTACTCCGTACCACCTACACACTCTGCAGTGAGATAACAGGAGTGAAGGAGAAAGGTAGCACTGAATTATGGGACGGGCGAACGGAGATAGAGAGGAACAGACAGACAACTGTCAGACATGACCTACAGACATGTCTGACCGACACAACAGAACATGACTTCTGTGTACCTGAGCCACAGATATATAATGAATAGGAGAAAAAAATTCATCCAGACAGGCAAACTGAGAGGGGGAAATAAAAATGTGTACCATCTCTGACAAATAGTGCTCACTTTGTGTGTCTTAGGTCTTGCTGCTTGTCTTGAATCGGACCATAGGTCTGTATCACTTTGTTTCAATGAGGATAAATACAGTAGGCTGCAGTCTCATATAAATGCTACTCTTTCACCAGGCTGTGACAGATGCTCTGCCAGATGCAATGAGTTATAGATACAGGAGAGAAAAAAATAAATCAATCCATTTTTATGTATTTATCGCACATTTTGGGGTGGATGCACGGTTAAATTGTGAACATCAATAACTCTGTAATATTAATGCCGGGAGAGTAAATGTGTGGATGACCTCTGTGTTTCTATTCATTTCCCAGAGGCAAGTGTTTTCTCAATTGAGAGGCCTCTGAAGTAGCTCTTAGCCCAAAGGTGAGGTGGCACTGAGACCAATAATGAAGATTTTTTTTTATTTTTTGAGGCAGTGGCACAAATTCAAGGCAGAATACAAACCACTTTCTTTTGAGGTAAAGTCTGCTGCATACCAACTCGGAACAATTCACATTGAGCTCACATCTTTTGTTGCATTTTATGCCCTGTATTTATTTTCCACATTTTTTCCACTCTAACCGCTGCATAATAATTAGGAAAACTGAAATGTCATGAAAATTATTTTACCGTTTCTGCTGATCAAAATTCAGAGCCAGTGGGGTAGATGGTCAACTATATGCAGTTTAGCATTTTGCAGCTCACAGGGTTACTTATTGCAGCTCAGTTCAATGTGCTTTTGTCCCAGAGGGAAGGTTACATTTCAACAATAATGCAACTTCTGATCTTCTACTTAGGGTTTAATAAAAAAAATAAAAATAAAAGATCTGATTTGTAGAAACGGAATCTCTGAAGTGTAACATAGCGTGGTTAAACTGCACAGGTAGAACAGTCAAGTTTTATTATTTATGTATATTAATGTCTTTTCTGTTCTTATCTTTGCTCATGATTTTGCAGTTGAAGCGGTCACATCTAAAATGTATCTAAAATACACATTAAAAGGACATTAAAATCAAGTCATGTGATTTTGATGAGCAGATTGATAACCCAAAAGGGTGATTTAATTATTTTATCAAATGTCTCTCTCTAACATACTGATTTTTTTTTACAGTGTGAGATATGAAATAATTGAGGGTTACGACTTCAGAGTTTTGGTTTCATAGTATTGGCACAATGAAATTAACAAGACTTTGACTTTTTATATGTGGCATGGAATACTTCAGTATCAGTGTTGAGATAATGCTGCAAAAAATCCCACTCCTATATCTTATTTGGCAAAAAGAAACTAATCAAAGTAACTAAAATAAATAGCACTGGACCCAAATGGGATTGCACTACTTGGTCTTTATAGCTACACAACTTGTTGTGTTTAACAATGGCATACTAGCAATGTCCAATGAGCTAATGGAATGGGGATGTCAGTTTCTTCTGCTTTGGATAATGTTCACATTGCTCATGTGGCACAAAGAGACACTTATCAATAACTCATTAATATTATGCTGGTCGGAAAATCTTTTTGTCAGTCTTGGTTTTATTCTGAAATTCTGGCCATTATCACTATTGGTCATGATAATGTTTCACTCACAACCTCCACTTTAGAAATTCAGGACTCAGACTTTGGACTTGAATGCTGCAAAGTGTCTGAGAAAAGTGTTTGCAACAGCATAGTCAGGTAAATCGGACCTTTTAAAGTAGTCTTAGATTATTTGTTAATATAGACGCATTGATTTAAGCAGCGTTACGTTTTTTTTCTCTTCATCAGAGGTGGTCCGGGCTGAGTTACTGCTAATCATGACCAAAGTTTTAATGAACCAAAATATGAGAATGAAACCAGGGGTGACAAATAATGAAATTTCCTTTAAAAATTGTCTGTGTGTATGCGTTTGTGAGTGTATGTGCACGCACTACACTAACCTACATGTGTGCTTATGCCTCGGAGTGCACACTGACGGATTCCTAATTTTCATGGAAAATCCTTTAACTGCCGAGTCAAACTTAAACAAATGGAGCTGCTTGGGCCGAGGGCTCAGTGGAAACAAGCTAGTTTCCTATTACCACCCTGTCCACAAATTATTTTTTGTGTTACAGTATGTTACAATGCAAGCACTCGCACACAAAGACACACCATGACAGGTATGCACAATGGAACGAGCCATTTGATGGAATATGGCAATAAACCAGCGTGAGGTCGAAGGGGAAGTTGAACAATAACTGCAGCTGCAGACCAGTGTAGTGCTGGTTCACACAGAGGTGGGATTTATGGCAAGGTGCCACACAGACACACACACAATCATGTTTAACAATCAGGCCACCCGCTGTGACAAAGAACATACTGTATGTTAACAATGCTCACAGAGTTGATCTCTCTTTCTCACACACACACACACACACACACACACACACACACACACACACACACACACACACACACACACACACACACACACACACACACACACACACACACACACACACACACACAGCAGGCTCTCATACAGAAATCGAAAGACACTTTATCACTGGTCTCTCACCTTAGCAGGTAGCATTATGTCTTTTCTTTCTGTCCCCGTCTATCTCTATATTGCTGTCTTTGCCTCTCTTTCTGTTGCTCAGCAGACTCTGCTGAATCCTCTTTCACACCTCCAGCCTCCTCCCTCACTCTCTCTCACACTCTCTCTCTCTCCCACCGCTTCCTCTCATTCCCTCTAAGCAGTCTTTCCTGGAGCCCCTTTCATGCTTTCACCAGTCTCTCCCTGCACACATTTGCTCTTTCTCAGTCACAGTCTGTCCTGAACCCTTTTCATGCCACCATCTCTCTCTCTCTCTCTCTCTCTCTCTCTCTCTCTCTGTCATATTCTTTTCTCTGCACCTGGCCATGACTCTTCCCCCATCGCTGTGGTTTCCCCTCTCCACCTTTCTGACAGCTTCACATTAATCATTCCTACAACCCCAGGAAGACTGTCTTCCTTGCCTTCTCTCTCTCTCTCTTGCTCTCTCTCACTCTCTCCCGCTTTCACTCTGACTCTCTCTCTCTCTTGCTCTCTCCTTTTAATTCTGCCTGTATCTTTTTTTTTTACTCTCTCCCCTCTCACTTTCTCGTCGCCCTGCATATCTCATTCTCTCCTCATACCTTGTTTCTCACCTCTCATTATATCTCTATTTATGTACGTGCAACCAAAATGGCATCACCTTTCTCCAAATTGTCACAAGTTATCATTTGTGGAATATGTCGACAAAAAAGTTTTTCATTAACAGCAATGCCACCGGAATGACAGGAAATTTGATTTATTCTAAGCGAAACTTAGCAGACATCCAGACCAAAAATAGCACAAGTAGCTGCTTTGGTGGGGGCGTGTTGCTTCAGGGACTGGTGAGACAATGAAATATGATCTGGGTAGGTTGATTTGAGAGAAAACATCCCTGAGTTTTACAGTTTTATCAGACACAAAAAACGAAGCAGCAGTTTATAATTTTCTGAGGGAGGATTTTTAAATGCTGAAACATTAGATCGACAAGCAAGGGACTCACATAGGCTTGTGTGTTTTTCAGCCAGTTGAGAGCATTCAAATAAGTGACTGCTGGGATATGAAAGGCCTGGAATAGCAAACTAATAGGGCTCTTCCAGCCTATTACAATTTTAGAAAAAAAATACCAATGGATCAAATTTTGATAATTCAAAGAGTAATTTCAGGGAACAAACATGTAACGTGTCGTACATGCGTTCTTTTTGCAATGATTGTGTAAGTGTCACTGTGCATGAATTGATCTTGCAATACCATGTGTGCCACTATCCTGGAATTGCCCCACAGCCCAGTACTGTTGCTGGAACACTTGCAGATGTTTGATTGGCAAACACAAGTTGTAACGTCTTTGTATAATACAGTATGTGACCAATGAGCAAGTAGAAATTACTTTTTATATGCTTGTATTCCACTTTTATAGTGTTTTAGGGATTTAGAAGTAATTATGCAGTACTATTGGAAGTCAATGTGAAGGGTGAGAGGAAACAAAGGAAATTGAATGGCTAAGAAATTCCATGAAATCAAAAGCTGGCTTGCTACGCATTCATGGCACTATCGAGACATGACTAACACAAACAGCCATTCATTTGATTCACACATAGGCTTTTTCAACTGTCTCTTTCGCACACTCGTTTGTTTAATGTTTCTCTCTTATGCTCTTAAACACTGTCTAATCCCTGATTAGTGGAGGAAGAGGGCGTTTAATGCTCCTCTCCACTTGTCTGCTCCTGAACTGTGACACACAAGAATCCTTACAAGCTCACATGTACGCACTCATGTACACAGACTCACACTTCGATGCAATCCATGCTCATACACAAACATTTCAAACACACACACACACACACACACACGTGTCTACCCTGCTTATCTTGCATTGCAACTAGCACCTGCCTCTCTCTTTCTCTAGTGAAACAGATACTTGAAAAAGGATTTAATAGTATCCAGTGAGTGCAACTAAACACTCAGACAACATTGCATTTACCCAAGAGCGAAGCTGCGCATTAATGCTGAACACATCCGTTCACAAGCGTACTCATTCCGCCAGGAATAGTACGCTTGCACAAGCTGTGTAATATGTTTAGTAGGATTACTGTGATGTGGGAATTCACTGCACATTCATGTAAGCCCACCCACCAGCATATTATGGCTTCTTACCAAATAATGCCACTTCCTAATGAATTTAGATGCACATTGTCAGCAAATCACTGCCCAATCAAGCCTGGACAAAGGGCAGAAATATGCTGCTTAACTAAATTGAAATATGTGGTTCATCTCCACTGGACAACTGGTGGAGAAGATCTGGCCTTTTTTGGCTCAAACCACCACTACACTCCCTTTTAAATGTTCTACCATCAGTGAGAACTGTAGATAGAATCAGTCACGCTCAGTTTAAGGGTTGTTTTCAATGACAAGGTACAACCTATCAGGCAAAAAGTGGAAGCAGTGGAATGAAACCACATTACATGACTTTACTCAGCTTTTGGGTTTCCTAAGGCTTTTTTGCTGAAATTCATGGCTACGTTTCATATTTTTCCAGCCTTATAAGTAGTGATTTTCTTTCTTTTCAGACAGTTTGTTTTGCAATTAAGGTCTACGTCAACCTATGTGGTGTTTATGGGCTGACATTGTTCCATATGGAATCCAAGCATAGCAAAATGGTGTTAATGAGACTTCTCACTCACACTACACATTATGTATCAGCGGGGAATGCCAGCCATCACTGATGCAAAAGTGGCAGCATGATTAATTAGATCATTTAAATATAGCATTTGATTTGATAACAAGCATGCAGCTGCTAAGTTCCGGAGGGAAAGTCATCTCCTAGAATTGATCAGCTGATCACCTTAAAATGCATGATAAAGTGGTTCCTGAATGTGAATATGGTACAAATAAGGTTTTATTCCCAATTCAGACTACGCATAAACCAGCCCGATAATGGTCCCAAACTCACAGGTATGAGTTGAAAAACAACAGCACCAGTCTTTTTAGCTAGTGCTCCAAAACAACCTCCGAAAAAAACGTTTTGAAATACCCAGACAAATGATTTCATCCTGCCGATATGGACATCAAATCAGAAAATACTTTTTATGTTTACCCAAAGAGCATGGTCAAACAATGTATTTGGCTGTTTAGTTTGGACCAATTGTTGAACAAAACCACTTCTCCAACCTGCTTTGACAACATCTGCAAAATGTTCAGTTGTGATGGCCCACAGGAGTACAGAGCCCTCTTCTGGGAAATGTAAATGTGGAAAAACAAAAGAGGAATATGTTATTTCATTGCAGTGAACCTGTAGCAAAACTCAAGCCTGTGGCAATGTTTGAAAATAATCACGCCTATGGTTGTGTCATCACTGGCTGCAATAAAAAAAAAAAATGTTTACAGATACATATTTGCTGTGGGTACTTTAAGGTTGAATAATGAAGTTGGTCCCCAGCACCTTACAGATTACCTCTGTACAAGTCATATGGCAAGCTATGATTGGTCGGGATCTAGCATGTAATCTGCTATGTCGTGACTCTGTGATTGTCTTTTCTTACACAGTGACCATCTCACAAGACAAAAATGTGACGCTCACAGCCTTATCTGAACACTGTATGTGTATTTTTACTTTTTAGTTTATCATTATCATCATTATTAGATTTAGTCCTGGTAAGAAAAGGACATATTGTCTCAGTTGTTACTTAGATAATGTAAGCAACCCTTGGTCCAGTCACATTGGGTTATATAATCTGCGGTCTGAGTATATCAACATCTTAAAGGTACAATTCAAAATTCACAGAAAAGGGCTCTTTTGATGACTTACAAGTTAGGTTGAAGAGAACTAAAAAAAAAAAGGGACAGCGTTTTATACTTTTGAACCTACAACCAAGTAAAACAGTATTTGAAATGTCCCTAGATGAGCAGTGATATTTTTCATTTCCCATACTGAATAAAGTAATTACATCGCGCTCCAATCAGGGGAAGTCGTTGAACACTGGAGAGCTCGCAGATTGCTATCAGTTTGACAGAGACAAGTCAACAACACCTCTATCTTCACTCACATTTCCCCTGATGCCACAAACACTATCTATTCATTACTGACTGATAGTAGATGGGGGCATGACAGTTAATTGCATATCAGGAATATGTGTGTGTGTGTGTGTGTGTGTGTGTGTGTGTGTGTGTGTGTGTGTGTGTGTGTGTGTGTGTGTGTGTGTGTGTGTGTGTGTGTGTGTGTGTGTGTGTGTGTGTGTGTGTGTGTGTGTGTGTTGTGTGTGTGTTTAGGTTCTTAAAATGTGTTTTTATTTACATGTTAGAGGCTGGGATGTGCACGTGATGCATGTGAAAGACTTAGGTGTATTGAGGTTCTCACCAACGCTCCCCACCAGAGCTACCTGTAAAGACGGAGTGAAAGTCTCCCACCCTTCCTTTCCCTTTATCTGTCCTCTTCCTCCACACGTCGTATCTTTTTTCTACACCTCTCCCCTCCCTTACAGTCCCTTTCGTCACAACTATCGTCACCTGCGGGTGTCTATGTCCCACGATGCATTGCATTCCGCCCTCTCGCCTGGCTGGTGGTGGAACTGCAGTGACATCTACTGAGAGAGGAAAGGAGAGGAGAGGGTGAAGGAGAATGAAGGGAAAAGGAGGGAGGCGCTGACTCACTACAGTATCGGAAATGCAATAAGGGATTGGAGGGAAGAGGGGGAATGCAAGAACCAAGTCATACTTGAAATTGTATTAGTACATATTCAGTTCAGGCCTTTAATATCAGCACAAATGAACTTTCATTTTTTAAACAAAGGAAAGTATTTCACCCATTGCACTAGAAGTTTCCCTGCTTTCCCCTGTATTTTTTTTCTTCTCTGTGCCCAGCATTGTGTGCAGATAATTGCTTCTCTTTAGTAACAGCAGCTACAAAATGATTTTTATTCTAGTCAGCTGGCTTTGATACAGGCCGTCTCTGTGTGTTTGTAATTATTGTCTTAGCCACTGGCTGTCAAACCCTATTACGTGAGGTCAAACCCAAATGACTATCCTGAGCTGATGACAATAATTTGACGACAGACACACATGCATTAGTCAGTCAAGCGCATTTACACACGGAAACACACTGACCGGGCTCACAGAAAATCACACACACAAATACGCAGTCATGCACGGACATAAACACAAAAGAACACAGAACGGGAAACTTAGGATTTGACAGGCGTACGATGAATAATTCAGGAGCTAGTTTACATAAACCATCCAGTCAGTCATACATGAATTAGAATTACAGTTGTATGTGCAGGAAGCAATCATCATGTTATTATAATAAAGCTTGGATGCATATTCAAATAACACTTTTGGGATATTGAGTGCAATTCTCATCAACTTTCTGCAATTTACATCCCATTTCATAGATATTATGGAAATGTTATTTTCTGTGGTGCTTTTCCAACGCAGATGTTTTAGTCAAAAGCAATAAAAGCCTGCATGGTAACGAAGTAAAAACTACAAGTGACTCAAAATATTAATAGTAAAAGTGGAATAAACTGCAAAAATATTTTTCATATAATTAGATAATGACATCCTGGTAAAGCATTTCAACTCTTTTATAAGCCACTTGTAACATCAGCAGTAGCAAACACTGTTGATGGTGAATCATAGTTACATTTAGCAGAAAATGCAAATTCAGCCAGGATAATGATTGTTACTCGTTTATTATTTTTTCAATTGACGGAATGCACAAGTCATTAAGGTGGGTGTGGAAGATATCGGACTTTCAAAATGCAGCGCTTTGAAACCAGAGGGCAGAGTTAATAATAATAATAATAATTAAGCCTTTATTAGTCCCACAATGGGGAAATTATTTCTCTGCATTTAACCCATCCCGGAGGAGCAGTGGGCTGCAATGAAGCGCCCGGGGAGCAACTTGGGGTTAGGTGTCTTGCTCAAGGACACCTCGGCATGTTGCTGGTAGAGGGGTTTGAACCACCAATCTTGTGGTTACGGGACAAGCGTTCTTCCTCATGTGCCACAGTCACGCCATTCACATTGTGAGTAGGCAACAAAAAGCACTTTGGTTACAGTTACTGAAAGACGGTGGTTTGGATTAAATGTTAATAATAATGTCAGCCCATGTCATTTTTTTGTCATTTAAGATTTCATCAATATTCAACCAAGAGCACAATCTTTGCCCAAGTGCTTTGAGTGTCTACAGACAACCGTAAAAACATGAATCATACAAGTAGATGTTGATGCAACATCAGATGTTGGAGGGTAATAAATGAACATTTTGGAACTTGGTAGATAAATTAATTACAAATGTTTACCAGTTCAGTTGATAAACTTAATGTGCAAAACCGACATGAGGTGGAGGCAAATGAATGCATGTCCTTCTATGACACAACATAGACCCAACCGCATTGACCCTGACCGGCTTTAGGTTAGTCGCCTGCAGCCCACTTACTTCTTTATAACCTAAGCCGCCACAGTGGAGACCAAGGGGACCCAGCCAACCTAGGTTGTACGAGGGTACATGCGTATCATGCCAAGACGGAGGGGGGGGGTCAGATGCAAAACAACCGACACACACCCCACCCTTTTCATCAGTCATGTGTTGTGCCTGAGTGACTCTAAAAAGGATTCCAACATGTCCAAAAGAAAGAACCGTATGAACAAACTGGGTGTTGGGATATGTCCTTGAACCTCAACCCACCAAACGAGGCCTCAAATATTGCCCCTCGCATGGCTGCTGTTAGATGTGACCAAACTCCACCCCGGGTGTTGATATAGGACTAGTGGTGTGGTTTTATGATCCTCACCATCACATGCTTCCCCGTATTTGGGGTCTGACATGCTGGAGGAACAAGAACACTGCCTGTTCCTCGAGGAGGTTTATGTGTGGGTCTTCTGTCCCAAGCAAAGTCTCCCTTCACCCAATGTGTGGGTCTTCTGTCCCAAACAAAGTCTCCCTTCACCCAACAACACCTAACATTCAGCTGTAGATTTTAAAATCACACACATATTCAAACTATCACCGTGGCCATTTAAGTTTTTTTTCCTTCACGCCCAGTTTGAATCCTTTTCAGAGTGTAGTGTTCAGCACACACTGTATTGTATGTTTGCCCACGAAGAAATTACAGAAGGCAATACAATCGTCTATCTGATTTATATATCATTAACTATTTCCATCCCGGGGGGCCTGTTCATTTTGCAAAGTGCCCATGGTGGGTGTCGGCCTGTCCATCAGAAGCCAATGACACGGGGACACATGCCATATAAAACTATATTACCTCTGATTGATTGACAGGGTTATGAGAGTCTGAGCTGTGATGGCAGTCGTGTCAGAGGTGGAATATAGGGGAAGGAGAAAAGAGAGGGAGTTAGAGATAAAGGTGTTTGTGTTGCAGGGAGAAGAGAAAGGAAAAAGAGATGGCATAAAATAAGTAAACAGAAACAATGACAGTGGTGGAGGAGAAATAAAAAATGAATTAAACATGAATGCAGACAGATAGCAGAGGAGGAAAAGGCTTAGGGTGGAATGAGGAGGGAGAAATGACCAAATGGATTCGAGAGATAAAACAACTCGGAAAGGTGGACAGTGTGAGACGGAGTGGGAAAAAAACGAAGGTGGTAGAAAGGTCTTCCTCTTTCTCAGATAACAAAGGAGAATATTTCACAAAGTGGACAGAAGCCATTGCACCAGAGTAACCCTCAGTGTCCAAATCTAATTTAAATAAGCCACAGCACACACACACACACACACACACACACACACACACACACACACACACACACACACACACACACACACACACACACACACACACACACACTTGAACATCCTGAGACCTGACAAACATCCACAAATACGAGCTGAAAATGAAGAAAATCAGAAACGATGGCATGAAAGTTTTTAGAGCAGAGCCCTATACTTGTTGGACCCTGGTCTGAGCCGGACAATGCTACGCTATGATTGGCTAATCTGCGTCTGAGGGGTGGGACTTAGAGAAGGGTCAATTGCACCAGCATCAATGCAAGTGTGTTTTGGGATGGATGATTCAACAGAACCATCATCTACTAAGCATCTTGTTTTCATGTATTATTAAATTGTATTAGTACCATTCGCTTTGTTTTCAGTAGAGTAAAGACCAAAATGTTCAGCCTGCTGATAGACTCATTAATATCAAAAGTTCATTCTTGGCTATTTTGACCCAAATTATCCTACACATTGATTCCCTTTTTCCCCCGAAGGATAGATTGTTCCTGGTTTATTTACTGCGCCTTAAAAAGAGAAAATCGTATTTAAAGTATATCAAGAGATCATATGCATGCATACAGACTAAGAATGTAACTAGCATGGTAGCATAATTTGATTAATTTACCGAGCCTTTCCCCTTTCAGTGATTGAGGTGTTTACCCCAGTGCATACGTTTTATAAATCAGCAGAGGGGGGGAGCACCTGCTTAGTGTCCTATTCTTTCTTATTATGCATTGCAGGGTGATGGAGCACATAGAGATAGATCAATATTCACCCTCTCACACACACGCGCTTGCAAATGTGGACGCCGCACCGCCACGCAAGTACACACACACACACACACAAGAAAATGCAGGTAAACAGTAATAAACACACAAACACATTTGCATGAGGGGTTGTGCCCGTTAGCCCATTTTCCAAGTTATGAGATGATTAGCATCCCCATTAACAACGGTTTTCCTGCCCTGAACACCCCGTCCTCATGCCATAGGTGCTGCAGGATGATGAAGCATCGTTATCGAGGGGCCATGAATCATCCTCTTCTTCAAATTAAACATGCTACGTCATAAGCACATTACGGCAAAACCTGCAGTTCGGGGATAGCAGTGTGTTCAGAAATATGTGTGAATGTGTGTGTTTGACTGAGTGCCTAGTGTCCCAGTTAAGTGTAATAAAGCACAGGGCTAAAATAATGTGATGAGTTTAATGAGCAGACCATCCATGCATTCAACTCCCTCAGTACCCCCCTCCACCCTCCACCCTCCATCCTCCCATCTCCCTCTGTCTCTGGCTCGCAGGCCCTCTCTCTCTCCCTCTCGCTCTATCCATCTCCCTGGGTGTGTGTACGCAGAGTTCGGAGTTGGGAGCTGGGAGGTAATGTGATTTGACTGGAACGATTAATCTTGCTCAGGTGAGAGTGCACTGGGAGAAACGTGGAGGGCGACAGAAAAAAGAAAGATGGGTAGAGATGGTAGTTTAAATGTAAGTGGGGAAAGAAAAATAAATGAATGGGAAGAGAGGGAAGCGGATGACATATGGCCGGTGAATTCCCTTCCCTTCTCACCAGGAACAATGAAGACCCTGGAGAGGCTGGTCCTTGGGCACCTCCGCCCCTGGTGATCTCATCTTTGGACCCACTTCAGTTCGCCTACCAATCTGGCATCGGGGTGGATGACGCTGTCATCTACCTGCTACAAAGATGCCTTTCTCACCTGGAAAAGGCTGGAAGCACTGTGAGAGTCATGTTCTTCGACTTCTCCAGTGCCTTCAACACCATTCAGCCTTTGCTTCTGAGGGACAAGCTGGAGCAGACCGGGGTGGACCACCACCTCACTGCGTGGATACTGGACTACCTCACCAACCGTCCACAGTATGTGAGGATAAGGGGGTGTGAGTCAGACCTGGTGTCCTGCAGCACGGGGGCCCCACAAGGAACCGTTCTGGCTCCATTCCTCTTCTCCATATACACATCGGACTTCAAATATAACTCTGCTACCTGCCACCTGCAAAAGTTCTCTGACGACTCTGCAGTCGTCGGCCTCATCTCCGCCGGTGATGAGAGGGAATACAGAGAACTGAACCAGGACTTCATAGGATGGTGCCGGCGGAACCGCCTCCAGATCAACTCTGGTAAAACCAAAGAGCTGGTGGTGGACTTCCGCCGGGGTAAACACTGTCCTCCAGAACCAGTGAACATCCAGGGACAGGACATTGAGATTGTGAAAAAGTACCTGGGTGTTCACTTGAACAATAAACTGGACTGGACTAATCATTCCAATTCACTGTATAAAAAGGGTCAGAGCAGACTGTATCTGCTGAGGAGACTAAGGTCCTCAGGAGTGCAGGGAGCACTCCTGAGGACCTTTTTCGACTCTGTGGTGTCAGCCATTTTTTATGCAGTGGTCTGCTGGAGCAGCAGCATCTCAGCAGCTGACAAGAAGAGACTGAATAAACTTGTCAGGAAGGCCAGCAGTGTGCTGGGGTGTCCACTGGATACGCTGGAGGTGGTGGGAGACAGGAGGATGATGGCCAAGCTGTCATCCCTGATGAACAACACCTCCCACCCCATGCAGGACACCCTGGCAGCTCTGTGCAGCTCCTTCACCACCGGCTGCTTCACCCGCGATGTGTGAAGGAGAGGTACCGCAGGTCCTTCCTTCCTGCTGATGTCAGGTTGCACAACCAACTCTGCTCCCAGCAGACCACATGACACTAAAAACCTGTGCAATACAAATTCAACGTGCAATTATAGTTATAATAGTTATTCTGTCTGTACATATAATATTTCGATTATTGTGGATTTTACTGTTTTTTATTGCTTATTTATAATAGTTGTTTTTTATTGCATTTTATTCTTATCTTGTTGTTCTTTTACTATGTCTCTTGTGTGCACTTTACCCTATGCTGCTGTAAGCCTGCAAATTTCCCCGCTGCGGGACTAATAAAGGATTATCTTATCTTATCTTATCTTATCTCACTCGCTCCTGTCTGTATCTGTCTTCATGAGATTGGTCCTCATTATTTGCACTCTGACCCAATTATTTAATTTGTTGCATCACCTTTTTTTTGGTTCTTACTGCTGTTTTTTTCCCCCTCACACTCCCACCTGAATCACACTTGATACTTAATATTTACCTTTTTCGTGCAGTCTGTATTCTACTCCTACGTCCATCCTTTTATTCCCCATTACTTTCCCTCTTTTGTTCAAAGGTCTGCAGCAACGTGTGGACCAACCAAATGCTTGAGCCAAAATCATTTCACCTGCAGAACCTGCAGAATATCCATATGTAGGCTTATGTAAATACTGTACACTAAATTCAAACTAACTCTGCATTAGAGTCTAAATCAAAGTTTCCAATGGCTTTAATAGTGAGAAAAACGAGTAAGCCATGTAATCAGACTTTAATGCTTTAATCAAAGAGTATTTGATTTTGTTTTAAGGACCATTTTCAATTTGTGTGCTTTAAACTCATTATCATAAGCACTGAAGGTGTCCTAATGACTTTCTTTGAAATTACAGAAGGTGCTCACTGCCCTAGAGTTGCGGAGGCATTGTAAGGATTCAGCCACGTTGCATCTCTCCTGCATTAGTGATGCAGGATTTCCCAAACAATTAGCCTTTGGGGTGGATCAGGAGAACAATAGCTAGAGAACAAAAAGCGAGACACTCTTGCCCATTTTTTTAGTTAACAAGATTCTGCAGTTACAAATGCATTCAGCTATTTAATCAAAACTCAAGAGTATACTTACAATTGGCAAGGTAAAGGTAATCCATACGCATCAGCATCCGAACAGTATCCCTGAGCTTAGTTGATGGAATAACGATGAAATCTAAACTAAGGGCTGATAGTATTACTGGCTGTGGTACAGTGCTGGATCTGTGCTAATTTCTTAATTTGATTTCCCTCCTCAAATAGAGCGAGTAATTTGTTTAGGGGACCAGAATTTGCCCAATTTAGCTGGTAAGCTCCTTGGCAGCAGTAATGGGGATAAACAGCTAGCAAAAACTGCAGCCTAATCATACTGCGTCTGTTGAACTCTTACACACATATGCACACACACACACACACACACACACGCACGCAGACAATGTCTTTGTCTTGTCTTGTCCCTGCCCTGTCTTTATATTCCACAATAATTATGTAGTTTAAAAAGTACAGCTTCGTAAGGGTAAGTAGCTTGCCAGCTAACCTGTGAAGCCAAGTCAATTTGTACACACACACACACACACACACATATATATATATAAGGGATTCATATATTCTAGCTTTTATTCATACTTATAAAACATCAGTTTAATTGTAATTAGCTAATAATATAGTGTTTAAATCAGACACCGTTATTCATGAAATGGATTTATTTTCCCCCCAAAATAACATGAAGGGAGTACAGGTTGTGCAACAAATTTTTGTTTGGTATGTCAAGTAAGAGATCAGAGAATATCATGAATAGACAACTTTAACAGAGACAAGACGTCCACAAGTACACAAAGTACAAAACCAAAAGATCTGAGCAAGTAGAGAGAGAAAGAACCTGAGACTGAGAGAGAAAATACAAAAAGGAATAAAAAAAAGAGACACAAAAGAGACGCAAAAGAGAGCAGATACAGGCCATAACACACACACACACACACACACACACACACACACACACACACACACACACACACACACACACACACATACACACTCATACACACACACAAACACTCATACACAGTTGGTTTATGATTTGTTTATACACCTAAAAGGATCCCAAAAATATGTAGCTATATGAACAGACATATTTGTGCGAGTGTTAAAAGTTTGCTTCATCCTGAACTCTTCAAACAGTTTCATGGAGATTAATTGGTCGCTCTGGCCCTACAAAGTACACACACACACACCACACACACACTACTATACAACAGAGCTCTATTGAAAATGTTTCCCAGGACAGAGATTTCCTTTTACAGCGATACAGCTTAAATCTACTTTTAAGAGAACACACACGCGCTCATACTGACACATAAAGACATACACACAAAGACATACCCACAAAGACATACACACACACACTCCATTCTTCCTTTGCCTGCACACATTTTCTGAAAATATCAACCACTCCTTGAACCCACAGAGAGGTAATGTGTGTAATGGATTTTGAGTATTGAGTCAGTGTCTGATTAACAAGTTTGTTCCCCATTATGAAACAGTACATCTGAATGTGTGTTTATTCTCTGCTGTTTGTGAGAGTATGTTTGTTTCCCTGTGGGAAGGCCAACACTCTTCTCTCTATCATCTCCTCTTATTCCAGAACAACTCAATTCCTTGTTTCTTTGCTCTCCTTTGTCTCCTTCCCCATTGGTTGCTCTTCCTTTTTCCTCAAAGCCACCCTCAGCGCCTCTTCTCATTCCTTCTCTCTACCTCCCCATACATTTCTGTTAGCCAAGTTTGCTTTTATTGTACACACAGAGAGAGATAACATAGCAAAGGGTTTCTGTTATTAGCAAACTGTTTCACCTTCACCTACACGAGACACGTGCCCGTTCACATACAGGTGATGTGCTCGTGTGGGTGGTATAAATGACACATTCTTTTGATTGACACATAGCTTCAAGATAAAACAAGCCAAATAATCTTTTAATCCTACATAGACCAATCTCAAAGTTCTTGCTTTTCATTTTAACACCCGCTCCTGACTTATATAATTAACTCTTTTAACTCTTGCTGTTTTGTTTTTGTTCCCTTCACTTTTCTGTTATTCATAGCCTTTTGTTATCTGACTGGATGCTCTCATTTACTCTCATTCATGCCTTTGTTCTCTACACATACCCTTCCTCCCCTCTGTTAACCTCCCTCTCCCTCTGCTTTCCCTCCTACACACTGTTCACAACCGCACTGTTCCTCTTGAACGTTCCCTATATCATCTATTCATCATTGCAACAAATAATGGTTAGGCTGGGAGTTGCAGAGGCCTCAGTGGCATCTTAAAGCTTCGGGGCTGAGTGGCAGCTTGTTGCCACTATTTGTGACATTCAGTCATGCAAACACATGATAACTAGTAGCCTACCCCTCAATTTAACTGGGCATAGCTGAATGGGAAGAAGGGGTATCATTTTCACAGCGGCAATACCGAGCAGAGTTGCGGAGGAGAGAAAGTGCACACACATAAATGCATGCATGAATAGAAACTCCCTCGCTCAAGCAAACACAGAAATACGCACTTCTGGGAAGCGATGCTGCCACAGTCCTCTGCTGACTCTATTAGGGCACAGTTCTTCAGAGGAAAGATTGCAGCTATAAAGACCGTAGAGCTGGGATTTTAACAACATGGCTCTTCTGTGAACCCCCTAAAGAAACCCCTGGCTCTTTTTGACATGGAGTTTGTTCGGAACAAGAAGTCAAACCTGTTTGAACTCTCGTTGAACTTTGTAACCGTGTTTCCCTTAGCTACCCTAAAGGTAAAGGGGATATAGCTCCGTGTTGCTGGATTTTCATAAATATTCTATGAGAATTTTCCTCATCTGCACATTTCAGACTTTAATGTGTAAAGTTTGTGCATCGACTGGTGCAGAGAGTTCTAATCTAAGACAGAAATATTGTGCTACGGATAACTCAAGTGAGGCGGATCAGCACCAAGGACAGCTCCACATCAGCAAACAACTACAAGTACTTATTTTACCTCAGCACTTGGGACTTGTTTCTGAAAGCCGACACATTTGCAATTAAAGTGTAGTGCGACAAAATCGTATGTGTAAGCATGTGGCAGTGGGATTGTCTATAGTCTGACTACCAATATATTTAAAAAATGGTCTAAAATGGAGATCTTATGGTGTGGGACCAAGTATGCCACAAGGCTATAAAATGTTCTTGATTTTTTTTTTCTTTAGTGTTCATACATTTTCTCCTGTTACCAGGTTCATTCTAATCTGCTCCTCTCTTCATCTTTTCTTGCCCTTTTTATTACCTCCCCCAACCTCCATATCTTACCTTCAACCGTTTCAGTTCAATCTTGCCGTTGTGTTTCATCATTGATGTGATCAAAGTTTTTCTGCAGGTATAAAGCAGAGCTTATACAAACCTTTGTGCTTGTGCTAGCTTAACTGCGTGTTTGGTGTCAGTGCCCTCCAAAAGGTTATTCTACGGCCGACTGATCATTCAGTTCAAAAGTTGTTCCAACCTAGAAAACAATTTGAATAATAAAAAGTAAAAGATGACAAGGACCTTGACAACAGCGCTACAGTCATTCTCCATGTTTCGCCATGCATCATGTAGACTGAGTGGGTTCAAAGATTGATGAATGATGGCATGAGCTGTGTGAGATACTCACATCATTTTCCTGTGGGTTTTTTTACATATATTTTGATTTGTTCGCACTAATACACAATTTTCCCTTAACTTTGACAAACATACAACTTAAAACACACCCCTGCATACACCCAACACACAAACAAAGTATTACTTCATCTAATCATTGATGATTTGGGTCCACAAACAGCTTGTTGTCACCTGATACACTGAGCAGCTGTGTGTGTGTGTGTGTGTGTGTGTGTGTGTGTGTGTGTGTCAGTGACTAAGCACTTTAAATCTGATTTACGACAAAGGAGAGACCCGAGTCTCCCTTGGTTTGTTTACCTTCTAACGTGCTCGGCCTGCCAACACACACACACACACACACAAACACAGACACACACACATGCAAATGAACAGTGACACTGGTAAAGTCCTTTCAGAAATAAGATTGATGCCCAAGTAAACTCATGCTGAGCCTCACACTAAATACTCTAACTAAAGATTTCAGTCAGTAGAGAATGAAACAGAATGCATGGCTCTTTTCTACATCCTACAAGCACACACTCTCTATAATGGTGGGTTTGTGTGTGTCGTATATAACATAATATGACCTCGGTGGCCCCTGTGCCGTAATCTTTTGATCTTTAACACTTTGAACTCCATTCAACATCTCAGCATGAGCCATGTTGAAGGTTACCAGCCTGCAGCGAATACACACTAAGGCGAGGAGTGAAAAAAAGAGCAGCAGATAGGAAACATACTACGAACATACACAGCAGGGAGCCATCTGTTACAGCCAGCTGGATGCAGAAGGCACTCACACAGACGCCCTCTACTGGACTCTATGGGTAATATTCCCCTCCATTCAGGAGCACGCGTTCACCCACTAAAAAGTGTAGTCGGCCAATCAGGACATGCATACCAGAATACATTCTGGTATACATACAATAATAATAATAATAATAATAATAATAATAATAATAATAATAATAATAATAATAATAATAATAATAATAGCTTTATTGGTCTTATAAATATATATATATATATATATAAATATAAATATATAAATATATATATAAATATATATATATAAATATATATATATAAATAAATATATATATATAAATAAATATATATATATAAATATATATATAAATATATATTTATATAAATATATATTTAAATAGAAGCACCCAGGGAGCAACTTGGGGTTCAGTGTCTTGCTCAAGGACACAGTATGTAAGGCAGGACAGATCGCTGCTCAACATCCTTTTCTCTTCAGCGAACCGTATTTGCTGGGCCAGACACTGCGTCCATGCAGATGTTTTGAAGTCAAACGTGTGCTCGTGTTTGGAGGAGAGTATTACCCATATAGAGGGCTTCACCTGTGCGTATAGATCTGGGGTTACAATATCATAACCTTAATTTTCTCTTCAAGACATCACTACCTTTTCACAAGATTTGTGTGTGTGTGTGTGTGTGTGTGTGTGTGTGTGTGTGTGTGTGTGTGTGTGTGTGTGTGTGTGTGTGTGTGTGTGTGTGTGTGTGTGTGTGTGTGTGTGTGTGCCATGTGTGTGTGTGTGTGTGTGCCATCCCGCAATACATACACCGCATGTATTGTGGTTCCAGGCTATTTTTGAACCTGGCAATCACAGCTCACTCTTGACACCTGGCTCATACCACAGTTTTCCTTCTTATCTGTCTCCACCTCCAACTGTGCTTTTAGGCATCCCCTCAGTGACACATATTACCCCCTCAGAGAGGGGTAGAAGGCCCGAGGATTGAAAAATGGGAAAATAATAAGAAATCCCTTTGCAGGAATATAAAATGTGAATAGAATAAAAAATGAATGACACAGAGGAGGAAGGACAGGAGGGGGATTTCAGGTAGTTTTCTATCCGATTTAAAAGTATTTGCTGCTTTAATGGTTTTTACAGATTGAATGATGTTAAAAACTTTTGCATGAAGATATCATTGGCAGTAAGGATATGACTTTGTATTTAACCCTTATTATATGATATTCAATATGACTGCAAAAATGAATGATTTATAAACATAACATTTTTATTTGCAAATTATAAATTTCTGAATGCATACTTCTGGCAGATGTGTCATTTTCTTACCACCACATCCTTCTGCTATTCAACTGCTTTTGCCCTCATACCCGCTTTATACTGTCAGCTTGCATTTGAATGCCTGAGTCCAAACTAATGCTGCTCTGTTGTTGAACTGCTCCCAATAATGTAAATCATGCTGTATATGGGCCCCTGCTACATTTCCTTGTATTGTTGAAAGCGTAGTAAAAGACACAGCCAAGTCTGACTTTTGAGCAGCTCTTGGATACTTGGAATTATGTAGCGAATCCATAACTATTTAGGAGCCTCTTGTAGATAACACACCTTCATGATTATGAAGAAAATCCTTGAAAAAATGAAAACAGTACACTATGTCCTTCATTAGAGGATGGACAAGAGAGAAAAGCCATAATACATAGGATACACAGAATTTAATGTTGTAATCCTTTGTGTAATCATCTAAGGACATTCGCATACAGACTCCCAGTTCAGATGCCCTGGGAATGAAGTACTAACTGGTGACTAGAGGACATCAGGCAAAAAATAAAATAATAAATCCACAGGAACCACCACAAAGGCAGCACAATTCACCAGACACCTTATCTGAATGTTACAGTGTTGAGTGTGTCAGCCACACACTCAACCTCTTGCATGCTTGGGTTACCAAGATGGCACTTCTCTTCACAGATGTTTTGTTGAATTAGACCCACGACAGCTACAGAAGTCTCAGGAGGGATTTCTAGAGTCGCAGACCTATATGCTTTGACTTTTAAAAGACAAGTCTGGTCAGGGTATTTCAGGATGAATAAAAAATATTATTCCACTTAATGTCACACAAAGACTTAGTGAGTCTTAAAATTCAATGTGGGTTAACAACTACTAATCATTACAATATTATGGACTCATTTTCTGTGATCGCTTAAAAAATGTACCAGGGAATATGACCTGCATGATTGTCTTAATAATGAGGGTAAAGCAATGATTAAAGTTGGCTGCAGTAAAAGATCTGAAGGTGATGATGACACACTGAATTCATCCATGTGAGAACGAGAACAGGTTTAAAGTGTTGCTCTTCCTCCCTCTGTTAGCACCTTTACATTCGCTGTTACTTCTGGATCTGCAGATATACTGGAGTGCAAAGAAGATGTATTAAAAAAAGGGTGTAAGTAGAAGATGAGAGAACACGAAAGGAGCTTGTAAGAAGCAATGTCTGCCTCAAGGGTAGGTTTAAATTACGATTTTTTTTATAGTTGTCATCAGTTTGCATCAAAATCAAAGGGTAACACAATTCTGATCATGTTGATGTGTCCATCTTTAGTTATCACAAAGTAGTTATACCTAAAAAGAGAACAGGAACATTTTTAGTGCCCATAGAAAAATCTATTGTGCTTTTAAAATCGAGGCTCATATGGTATTTTCTGATCTGCTGCCTCTATGATTAGGATACTGGTCGGATATGTAGGAACAATAGGATGCTCTTAAGTTAAATTAAACTCATGTTGGGAGAAGTTTGCAAACAAACTGCAGTCTCAAGTGTCAAACTGCCACACTTTAGGCACCACCTTACAGTCCTTTCGGGTGAGGACAGTCATGTGCAATGAGTTTAAGTGCATTTTTTGTTACTTTTTACTTTATTTTTTACAACAGAAGACCTACAGCCAGTAGCAGCTGCATTATTTTGACACTGTAAATGAGAAAAAGTAGTGCTCTGTATAGGGATCTGTAGTTTTTGTGGGAAATGTCCCTCAAAAGGGCTTTACAATCTGCCCAGCAAGGGGTAGCATAGGCAAATGATGTTACCGATATGAGTGTCAGATCAGAAAGCGCTTCTGTGTGTTATTCTAGAGAGCACAGACTAGAGAGACTCCTTGAAGACAAAGATCCAAATCTGAGATGTCTGGAATGAAACAGAGACAGCCAAAGGGAGAGAAAGAGAGAGAGTCCATCTGGAGCTGTTGAGGCAGGAGATTTTAGTTTGAACTGTGGGTTTTGGCGTTGTTGATGAAAAAAACAGTTTGTCCACATTGTGCCTGGATTGCTCCCCGCACTTACACACATCCGATAGCAATGTTGGCCAGGAGACCTCACCTCACATGTGGGCTTGCTCACTCGATCTCTCTGTGAGCCAGTATCCAATCACAGAGCCCAGGGAGCTGAAAGTTTGTCCTCGCATAAAAACTCACACTGAAAACCCAAGTGCAACCCAGACAGACAAGAAAGAAGCAGAGGGTAAAAAGTAAGGGGAAAAAATGAGAGAACCATAGTGGGCAGGTGGGCTGAAAAAATGTTTGATCGCCATTAGCAGAATGTGAATTTTAGCATCCCAAGAGAAACATAAGGGACATTGTAATCAATAATAGAAATATATTAATTCAAAGAGTCTGTACCTTATCAAACTCTTTCACAACCTGGAATAAGTAGGGGAATATAGATCGATAGGACGGACATTTACCCTCCAATTGTTGTTTTCTGGTACACAAGCTTGTAGACAGTTTTGGCAATTGTTCTGCCTGCACATAAATCAAGTTATTTACATAAAATGAATAGTGTTCTATGACAGTGTGCCTGATTACATGACCACGATGCGCCATGACGTGCCCTCATAGTCAATTCTAAAACATGCATCTCTGTCTTAAGTAAATCTGCCATAGGTCAAATCCATTTTAAATCAACATAAATTGTGAACAATTCACATTGCTGTACATTTAAGTAGCTCAGGAAGGAATAAACATCCAGTCTCAGGTGTCACAGCCCGGCTCGGTTCGGCTTGACTTTGGCTCAGCAGAAACCCCGACCCCCATCACTTTTAAAAATAACTCCATCATCCCCATGAGACCAGAGGAACCTATCAAAACACATCAGAGTTGAAATGCTTCAAGTGTCCAAACTGTTTAATATCTAGGCAGGGCATCAGTAGGCCATGCCAATGGTCCCTCTCAGTCAGAGCCAGAATAGTGGAGATGAGATATGGTGCATGACTGCAGTTTCACTAAATGATTGAATTTTGAAGGCAGAGTGGTGACACTGTGGAGAGGGATGGCCCCGGCGCAGCATCAGTCTCAGTGCAGATGACAGAGTGGACGCTTGGTAAACAGCGAGAGCGGGGTGAAGAGTGGGGGACATATTGTGGGGGGTGTTAAGGAGAGAGGAAGGTGTGGAGTTAAGTGAAGAAGGAAGATGGAATGAAGGTAGAAAGGAAGGAAATATGAAACCAGGAAGCAAGCAAGGAAATAAGGATACATTAAGGGGATACAGGGAGAAACTAGTAGATGAGGAGAGTTTAAAAAAGAAAGGATGAAGAGGACGTCAACAGAAGAAAGAAATGAAGTGAGGAAAATTGGTTCAGAGGCTGGTAGGAAAGAGCAAGAACACATATGGGCACCGGGCACTACATTTGTCACAATCTCAGTCGTCAAAAGCTCCCTCCAGTATGAATGTAGCAGTGGCTGTGGTGAAATGGAAGTAGAAACAAGCTGCAGAGCTTGTCCTTAAAGTTGAAGTTGAGGCAAATGTAATATTGATACACTCAGGCCATCAGGGGGAATCTGAACTAACTCAAGTCAAAAGAAGTGTAAAAAGCTTGAGTTAAACTACCTTACTTGTTATATATATATTTTAAATTAAAGAAAAACCTTGAATGTACAAAGTAAACTGCATTAACAAAGATCACAGAAAACCACATTTACAACAAATGTCAGTTTGTTTCCATGAAAAATAATAAAGCAATATTGATTATTTTCTAATTACTTGTCTTTTTTTCCTCACAAAATAATAAAAGAGAACGGATAAGAGTATCGATAAGGAATGGAACCGATAAGCAGTATCGATAAGAGTACTAGTATCGATAAAATCCTAACGAAACTATCCCCACTACTCACCTTATCTTCAGCCTACATTTTCTAACTTTTTTTCAAAGCCATATTGTTACAGTCTCATGTCTCATCATTTTCATTTTCAATTTTCACTTGCTACAAGCTTTTGCACAAGAGGTGCTCGGTTTGAAAGCTCAACAACATGTGAGTGTGAGAAACTTGAGTTGACATTGTTTTATTCATGTAGATGTTTCATCTGTTCTTCAGTTAACTTGTTTTGGAATGAAGCCTGTTCTGCCTGTATCCCTTTTATTTATTTCCATCAGACATGGTTTCCTTTTTACTCTTTCTGCATCCGTTTTTTTCTCCATCTGTTGCTGCTCTGATGCTCTACATCCTTATCCCCCTATTGTTTTCCCCTTCAGCTCCACCTCTCAGCGTGTACCTATTGTCAAGTCCGCACTGTACAACAACCTGACATCGCTTATACACAGTCATCCAAGCAAAGAAAATCCTATTGCCCCCTCAAGCGTTTGTCCCACAGCGCTCCGTGCTGTAGATAGCAGCAAACCCAGATAGCAGCAATCTGCTGAAAGCCCTGGTCCGTCCGTCTGTCCGCCCCCCCCCCCCCCCCCACCCCTCCACCTAATCCACAATCTGTCAATAATAGGTTGATGTCTGACAAGATGTGGTGGAGAGGAATAGGAAACCCATTGAAATGTTACAAAGGTTTGATGTGCAATGTCAGGTACTCCCCTCCTTAAACATGACACCCTCTTCAAGCTCGGACTGCTGAGCGGAGAAATGCAATCTCTTATCTTGTCAGTCTTATTGCAGTGGGGAGGGAGGAGGAAGGGAGGTCTAAAAGATAGAGAAGGGGGAGGGGGAGGGGGGCTGACAGAGGAGGCGGAGAGTGTGAGTAGAGGTAAAAAAGTAAAAGAATTGAAAGTGTAGGGTGAGAGGAGAAAGACGGGAAGGTAGAAGGAGGATTGCGACAGCAGGAGAGATGGAGAAGAGAAATATGGAGGGTGGAGGAAGTAAAGATGAGGGTTTTTTTGTGAATCTGTCTGGAGCTGTAATTCCATTCTACAAAGTTTAGTGTGAAAATCTAGAGTACTGGAGCAGAGGGGAGAAGGGAGGACGGAGAGATGATACAGGGCATAGAAGGAGAAGAGGTGTAGGTTTGAGAGAGAGGGGTGAAAGCCTTGAATGAGGGCTGATATGGACTGAGACAGGGAGTGATGGAGGAAGAGGAAGAGAGAGCTCGTTACGCACAGATTTTTTTTCTCCCTGGCCGTCTTGTAGCGAGAGCTCCTCATCACAGGCGAGACCGAGCCTGCATGGTGTAAAAAAAAGATAACACCGCAAATTTAATCCCAAACTGTACTGCATCTCATAACTCATAATGTGCTACACATTCCGCCGGTATCAGAGCGGGTCTGGCTGGTGCCACTGCTGCTCCAGGTCTATATCCAAAACGGGAAACAGGCAAGAAAAGCAATATGTTTTAATGAGGCGGGGTACCACAGAGAGAGACTAAATTTCTCAGAGTCCCAGGCTGAAAATATATACAGTATATACATACGAATCCCTGCTAACAGCCCTCGTCTGACACTTGTATTACATGGAGGCCTAGAAATTAACATGCTAAACAAACACACACACACATACACTCACACACATACACTCACACACCGTATGTTACCACCTGCTCAAGATTTCAAAGGGAAGCTGAGCTGGCTGCAGCGTGAACATAAAGCCCTTGGCAGGCAGCTTAGGATGATGTAGGGCCTTGTAATGAATTTGATTTCATCCTGCCATTTCAGGCAATAAACATACAAGCTTAAGATGCATGGGGTTGTAAATTCTAACCGAGGCACTCTTTTCAGCTGGGAGTGTGAATATTGGTTAGTGAGTGGTGTGACATGATCACAGGGGAAAGGTTGGACGAGAGGATTGTCTGTGTGAGTCTGTGCATGCGTGTGTCGGCTGGCTAAGTAATGCGAATTTGCTGCGGCATACGTCCTTCAAGGATACACACATTTGACTATGAGTCAGTACAAGGCAAAAAATATTGAATAATGGCAAAGTTGCTAACATTGGAAGCTATACGCAATATGTAAACTTGATTGAACATTTTAAAAACAAGTTAACTGGAAACAGACTTTTTTTAATTATCACTGTGGTGGAAATTAAATGTATTCATTTCCCTGTGAGAAATAACCGTGATGAAAAAATTCTCAAATGTCTTTAAGAAATGTATTGAACAGACACTTAGAAAAATTCAGCTGAATGGATAGAGCTCCTTCCCCACGGAGGGTTCAGAGGTCTAACCCCGGTTAAAGAGTTTAGCAGAGCATATATATGTTTCACACGAAACTGACTGATTGTTCCAGCTGCACATTATCTCGTCCCCTTCGCAGGCAGACACTCTTCTTCGATGGAGCTAAGACGCCAAGGCCGTGCCCAGGCCTTGTTTTGTCTGCTTCGGAAAGAGGACGTTGTGAACTCACAATCCAGTCAGCCAGTAAGATTACAGCAGGTCAGACATAAGATACAGTAGTTTGGTCTAAGAGTAAACTCAAACAGAAGACATTGGTAAACAGTTAAGTGAAAGTATGGTATACATAGGTGGATATAAGTTACATAGAGAATAAAGTAATAAATTGCCACAACAATTCCCCCTTTGGCCATTCCTATATATTCCTATATACTGAATGTTTGACTTCCACAATTAAGGTAGAAGGTTTATGCAGTGATACTTAATTATGTTTTTTATTGAATAGGACATTGGTACAGTAAAGATGTCAGTAAAGTGAAAATGTAGATAAAAGACAATGAAGTGGAGGAGGGGTAGTGTGTGAAGAAAAGTGGATTAATGGTGTCACTCATTGGAACAGATACTAAAGGTAGAGGAACAGAGTAGGTGTGTGTGTGTGTGTGTGTGTGTGTGTGTGTGTGTGTGTGTGTGTGTGTGTGTGTGTGTGTGTGTGTGTGTGTGTGTGTGTGTGTGTGTGTGTGTGTGTGTGTGTGTGTGTGTGTGTCCGTCCTCGACATATTGAACAGTGGCTCTGAGGCCAACATGTGTCATCAAGTATGACATCAGCAGTGCTATTCTTGTAAAAGGCATTTTTTATGCAGCGTTTTATAACATGGGTGGAAATTCCAGCATCCATAAATAATTCACATGCAGCAGTTGCACTAAGCCACACTGTTACGAGTCCAATTCAGACGAACTGCATATTAGTCACACTGCACTGCACACATTTCTTTCTATTATGGTGAATAACCATAAAACAAAAGCCCAGACTAAACTGCTTCTGATCCCTGGTCTTGTCTCACTATCCAGAATTTGAAATCACTTAGCAGACCTATTATAGCCAGTAATACATAAAAGCCCACATGCTGTATTATATATTTTACTGATTTAGATGAGTGTTAACATGAGCAAAACCAGAAATTAGCAGGATATATTTAAAAGCAAGCCAAAATGTGATGCTGTGGTATTTACAGGTTAGAAATTACCTGAACAGAATACCTCATATAAACTGCACTCACTTATTGTACCTCGAAGTATCACTGTAAGCTGCACTGTCATAATTAACTGACTGGAACACTGAGTTCATTGAAGCAGAAGGTAATGTGTGTTTTCATCAGAAACAAGTACATTAGTGTGTGTAATTGTTAATAAGTAGAAATGAGCATGTGGATTTGTGAGCATATCTCTGCAGCTTTTAAAGTGTGTGTCTGTTTAGATCTCTGCCAGGAGACTTTGTATTTGGTGTGTGTGTGTGCATGCATGAGTGTGCGTGTGTGTGTGTGTGTGTGTGTGTGTGTGTGTGTGTGTGTGTGTGTGTGTGTGTGTGTGTGTGTGTGTGTGTGTGTGTGTGTGTGTGTGTGTGTGTGTGTGCATGTGTGCGTGTCTATCTTCCTGTCTGTCCATTGCTAATCCCTGATACTGTTGGACTCATCGTCCAAATATTTTTTGCGCTCGTTCATGACTGTTTGCTCAATGACCTCTTGTGGTTACAGTGATTCACCCTTTTGAAAATATATTTTATTAACAAAATATTTTATTGACTGTTTATAAAGTCATTGTCTGCTGACTCCTTTATTATTATAGGTTTACATTTAGTGACTAGTAGTGATTGTTGGAACAGTGGAGAGACTCAGCAAGATGGTTTTGGTGAGTTTAACTTTGTGTGTCGAGTTTGAATAAAAAGTGTTCTGTGATGAGTTAACAAGGCAATTAGGCTAGTGTGCATGGTAGGGATATTTCCTTTCTTGACATTTTGGGAGTATATTTGGGGGATGGTGGTGAAGGGGTTTAGCCCGAATCTAGCGACAACAACAGCTCAGGCTCATATAAGGTGAGCTGACCTTTACCGTGGAGCAGCTATTCCCATTTTAGTGACAAGCCCTTGAGTTTTGCAAGCTTGAATATTCACATCGCCATGCACAAATGCCCCAGCACACACAGACAGGTTGAAAATAAATCACCCACCTAGACAGAGCAAGCTAAACCCCGAA
Organism: Anoplopoma fimbria; assembly: GCF_027596085.1. Classification (NCBI taxonomy): domain Eukaryota; kingdom Metazoa; phylum Chordata; class Actinopteri; order Perciformes; family Anoplopomatidae; genus Anoplopoma; species Anoplopoma fimbria. The sequence continues at coordinate 9,218,969 of NC_072449.1, read as the reverse complement.
AAAAGGGGACTTGACTATGTAATTTTGGCTGAATAGCAGCAAGCCTCTGTGGTATAATGGCCACAATCCGGCTGAAGGCTGTTTCATTTCAGTATCAAAGTGGCTGTAACGAAGGCTGAATGACACTGGGGAAGGGCACAATAGCTCCGAGATTGCTTCTAATTAATGTAGCCGATCTTAGAAACATGAATTAAATCTAACTGAGCTGAGCAAGAGATGTAATTCAGTTCATTCACTACAATGTAAGCTGTTTCTTGCCTTTTTTTTTTTTTTTACCTTTCTGTTTTGCATACTTTTGTTTTGTCTTGTCTCTGCTACTTTTGTGTCATCTATTCTCACCTTTCTCTCCACTCTTTCACACCCATTATTATCTGTCTGTTTCTTTGTGAAGATTTCAATATTCCACTCACTCTCTCTCTCTCTCTCTCTCTCTCTCTCTCTCTCTGGTTTAGTCTGTGCCTCTGTCTGATTGTCTGTGAATCAGTCTGCATGCTTCTCTAACGATGTAACTATCTACCCGTCTGTCTGTCTTTGCTTCTACAGAGTCTGTCTGTCTCTCTCCCTCTGGTCTCCTCTAGCCTTTAGAAAATAAAAGCTGAGCCTGTTTGACACCTACCGGATTACCTGAGCAGACGTGATTCTCTCACCTTTGTTCTCTGCTGCACCAACACTCCATATTAACATTCCAAAGGCAGTGGAAGAAGCCCTCTGATTGGGGAATAGGGGTTTGCATAAACCAATTGAATGGCCGACACTTATTACCACGATTCAATTTGGAGAGCGATTGTGGTCAGGAGGTGCTGTCCATGTTTTTGCATATGCATGCAGTGTGTGTGTGTGTGTGTGTGTGTGTGTGTGTGTGTGTGTGTGTGTGTGTGTGTGTGTGTGTGTGTGTGTGTGTGTGTGTGTGTGTGTGTGTGTGTGTGTGTGTGTGTGTGAAGAACTACAATAGTCTTTCTGCTCATACATATCATCGAGATAGACGGAATATGACGGCCGGAGGGAGGGGGTGCTGAGTAGTGGCTTGTCACAAAAATGAATGAGAATAGCTGGTCCACCTTAAAAGGTCAGGCCCCCTTGATGCACACAGCTGGAAGGGAACACATAATTGGGCTGTTGAATAAAATCATTTGGCTATAAACTGCTTTTGCAGTTGGAAGAAGACTAAACCCAAGATAACCCCAAACTTGTCCTGGAACGTTATCCCCACCACTTGCGGTCGGCATTTTTGTAAGCTCAATTGCCTGTTCCAAACAGAGAGTAACCTCTGGTGTTGTGTACTACAATACAGCATAATAGATCAATTGTTTTAAAAATCATACCGCCTAAATACATGGGTTAAGGGTGACACCCTAATACTGCCTAAGACTACTTTCTGACAAGTCATCTTTGGGGAACGAGCTGGGATGCAAGGCGCTACACTGCTTATTGGAAGCAATTTGATGTTCACTGTCTTGTTCAAGGACACGTCAGCATTTGGATCGAATTACAGAAACACTACAATTTACAACCTGCTCGACCACCTGAGCAACAGCTGCCCCAAAGAAAGGGATATGCTTTTTTCATTGTACTGTCCAGCAACTATTTTAGCAGCAACGTATAACAACAAAACACATTTATAAACACCTTACAGGAAAAAATGCAAAGTTTTGACCTAAGGCACTGTTCTGGGAAAGACATGAGGAAGTTTAGTTTTGTTTTTGAAGTTGTGCAAGTTAATATTTCTTGTCGTTGCATTCATGCAGGTGCAAGATGATCATGATCATTAACATTGGTGCCCATGTGATGTGCATGTACGTACGTAGTGGAAGCTTGGCAAATTAGTTAATTTAGCTCTTAAAGAATTCCAAAAATGAAGCGGTATATAGCAGATTATTTTAAAAAGTGAAATGAGGAGATACAGAAGGAGGCTGGTAGGGAGACACAACGAGAGGTTCAGACTCAGACACCAGTGGTAACGAGATTGCAGGAAGGATATGCAAATTAAGGCAACTACTCATCAGCATGCAAGGTCATTGATTAATATCCTGCTGTACCAAAAAAAGGGTGCAATCAAATCATGTGCTAGTGTGACCAACTAAGAGAGGGTTAGAGTTTGGAGGAGCCCTGTTAAATGTTGGCTGGCTGGACAACAGCTAACTAAACATTAGGCTGGAAAAACTTTTAAGGAAATATAGATAATAGCTTTGTTGCTGAGAGTTAGATGGGAACATCAATCAGATTTGACTATTTCCTGGCTGGGAGCAGTTACTTCCTTATAATGATAGCATTCCAGGAATGTACTATGTGCATTAAAAAAAAAATCAGAACACAACCTCCCATGAAATTAAAACACATCATTATCGATTTCTGGGATTTTGCACAAAATAAAGCATGTGAGGTAGTAAGCTTTGTTCATGATTTTACCAAAATGTTAAAATATTCCGATAACTAGATTGTCAGCTAACCAGCCAGTAGATGGGAAGCTTTACTATGTTTGACATTTTGTTACAAATATAGCTCCATCCTATTAATTGACACTTCTTTGCTGACATAACGGCCATTGAAGCCTTTAGTATATCCATGAATTAACAGGTGTGACTTATTTTCTTCTTGGAAGAGCAGCACACTGGCGCCAAAAGCAAACTGGCACCCGATACATTGAAAAATGAATAAACATTTAACTAATGTTAACGTAACATTGTTTGGTAATTGGAGGCTACATCATTTTATCTTATAGCATCGAAGGGTAAAATAATTCTCTAAATTAGTTCTGTGACTATTTATGTTTATACTTATTGGTTGGTTAATTAGCGTCAGTACAGTTTCTCTTAAATACATGTTTACTGCCATGGATGCTAGTTTCTATGTTACTTAGCTGGGTTAGGAAAAAAAGTCACATAATCCAACGAAAAACAATTCAATATTTTATCAAGTAATTGTGTGTGTTGCTTGTGTTTAATGCATGAGCAGGGCCTGTTTTAAAATCACATCCTGCTTAGTAAATGCGTCACTGGCTCTCATGTGTCCTCCCACTTTCCCACCATCATAGAAAAAGTCAGGGTTGAGGTCATTTTTGATAGATGGCGTAAATCATTTCTTTGATTAAAATATGAGCTTCATATTCACCTAGCAAGTAACGACAAGAACAATCACAACAGTGTAAAATGCAAAATATGTCCTTGTGTGGCACAAGTATTTTACAAATGAATAATGTGGTTTTGACGTGTAGAAGCACTGGTTTATGGTGTCATGGTACTCTCTTCATTCACAGAGACATATGCAGACATATAGTACATGCCCTCAAACAATCAAAAACAAGTGAATAAAGGGAAGTTCACACTGGTCACTTACAGAAAAGCACCAACAAAGGGTGACCTTAGAAAAGTAGATGTTGCATCCAGACCTACAGCAAGGAATTGGCAATCATCAGAGGGGCACAGCAAAGAATTATGGGATAGAAAATGCTGGCCCTTAGGGAGGTATGTTAGGCTGATGGATGGAGACAGGAGAAAAAGAAGAGAGAAGGGAGAGAAAAGGAGGGAGAGAGGGATGGAGATAGGCCGACTTGCAGCACAGTCCTCAAGTGTGAATGACACTGCAGACAGCTGTGAAGAGCCAGATAAGAAAGAAGCGAGGGAATGAGAACGAATGGAAACTGACGGACAGAGGAAGAGTTTGACAGAATTTGATGGAAAGGGTATCATAAAGAAGTAGATAAAGATGAGAAAATATGAGAGGAGACAGAGTGATGACGAGACAGACAATAGGGGCAGTTAAAGACTGTGTTATTCGGAGAAGAGGTCTTCACAATCTCAGAAAGATGAAGAAAATACTCCAAAGCTAGTACAGTTTGTCAACCCTGACTGCGTTTAGGGACCATGATGGGTTACGACTTATGTTGAGTTTAGGATTAAGTTCAAGCCAGGGTTAATAGAAATGAATAGGAGGTGTATTAAAGCACACAGGTTGGGTGTAAGAGTTTTTTTATTGTCTGATTTTACAGGACAAACCTCAGCTTGTGTCCATGTATTTGCACCTGAATTAATATTTTATAAACATCTCAATATATTCTTGCAAACACACTGTCAAGCATGCTGTGCGGAACAGCAACAGATGCTGCCGTTCAAATCCAAAGCTAATAAAATGATACGATTTAAACCAAACATTTTTATTATCAGTGGTAAGAAAAATAAACTACTTAAACCTTTTCAATTTGATTGGAACATGTCCATTCTTCTCACTCAGTCATTTTTTGTGATTAATTTATAATGTGATTTCATGTTCTATTAGCTTGGTAAGACAGCCAAATGATGATGAATCATTGAGGATTGCTCAGACGTGAAATATAAGTAGCGTCCTGTCCAGTCATTGTTATGCAGGCGGGGGGGGCTCAGCTATCAGAAGTAGGAGAGTGGAGTGTTAAAAGGAAGCAGGAAATGGACTGTTGGTGAGATAAGTGCACAGAGGTTACTCTTTTTAATGTTCTCTCCCTCATTCCATGGTCTCGGCTCTCATCCATCCCTGAGGTCAGAAGAGGCATTACTTGTGAAAGGATGGAAACATTTAGTCTGCACATAAGTTGTCTTGGGATTCAAGTATTTTGAAATTGCACTTAAATGATGTACTGAAGGGAGAAGAGATTTTTACATTATTGTATGGGCATTCCCACTAGGGGGCAATTTGTTTGAGCAGCTGCAGACACAGTAACATACAAACAACAAATGCTTGTGAAACGCATGCCGAAACATATTAGTTACACATAAGTTGTCTTGGGATTCAAGTATTAAACATTGAAATTGCACTTAAATGATTATTCATGAGAATAAACAAAATTAAGGCAAACATTGATTCCCCAAGATTTTTGTTTATTGATCTTAGAACAGAGACAATACTGTTCAGTCTTTTACATAAAATTTAGTCAGACAATAAAATGTAGTCAGACAATTTTTCTTAAATTCTTGATCAAATAATAAAAAAAAAATTAAAAAAAAACGGTCAGGTTTCATTTTCTGATGGAGCTATATGAGAGAGAAAGAGGAGCAGGCAGTGAGAAAGTGTCAAAGAGGTCAACAGGAGTTTGTGTGTGTTTTTGTGCGTGTGTGAATGTTTTGTGTGTGAGAGAGAGAGAGAGAGAGAGAGAGAGAGAGAGAGAGAGAGAGAGAGAGAGAGAGAGAGAGAGAGAGAGAGAGAGAGATAACAAAGCTGGTGAAAAAGCCCTGTCCTTTTTCTGAGGGCAACTTTGCTCTTTAATGCAGAGAGGCATGTTATCTATGACTAATGTAATGGTCATGGTTAGATTTCCTGCCCACTCGTATGAAGAGCCAAATAAGGGAAATCTTGCTGGAAAAGAGATCGTGTGTGTGTGTGTGTGTGTGTGTGTGTGTGTGTGTGTGTGTGTGTGTGTGTGTGTGTGTGTGTGTGTGTGTGTGTGTGTGTGTGTGTGTGTGTGTGTGTGTGTGTGTCAGGCCTCTTGACAGCTCAAGCAGCTTCTGGCCTTTTGGCTGACCACTGCAATCTGACCTCTGTGACAGTTAATCAAAGTCGTATGTAAGCTACCATTCATCAAGGCTTACTCACACACACACACACACACACACACACACATTATTCCACATGGATTACATCTGCAAAATGCACACAGATACACTTAAAGCGGACACACCCAGAGGCAGACAGTGACAGCAAAGAGCAGCCCTGTGCAACATTAAGGAGTTATGTTAAAGCCAACAGTACTTGAGGGTTAGGGAAAGGTTAGCCAGCATATCTGTGTGTGAGTGTGCATGCTTTTACTGTTGAGAAATTGCGATCTCATTAACACACACATATATAAGGACATTTTTCCCAAATAAAAAATTAAATAGGAGAGAAAAGACAGAACATCGTTGACAGAGAAAATTAGATAAAGACGAATAGCTTGAAGGGACAGCTGAAGATGGATTTGTTTAGGATTACAACTGGGTGTTTTGTCTAATAAAATATATGCACAAGCCCAAGGTCGCCTTTTCTTCTGGTTGCTCCTTCCAAAGAAGAAGAAGAGGGTGGAGCTGAGAGCCTGTGCACCCTAGCAGGCTGGGCTCAGGGCTCTTTATTGATCTTTCGTTTCACAACAGTCAAACACTTCATTCCACTCACAAAGGCACTGCTGACAATAATGATTTAGCTTCAGTCACACCAGATTTTTTTATGTTGTTTTATTTACATAATTAAAACACTTTATTAAGGTTTATATGTGGTCCTCCTTCCCTTCTCACAATATTCAAGCCATGTTGTAATCACTTAGGGGGTAGTACAGTCATTTAGTTTTGTACTGCTATATCTCTGGACTACATTTCCGATTTTCGATAAAAAAAATGACTCAGATAAAACCTTAAATGGATGAGATGGATGAGATATTGGCGAGTTATCATTTAATTTATCAGCTCATTTCCGCTATGACGTAAGAACAGGAACATGTGTCATTCACTACCCGATCGTACATCCTGCCAGTTTGCTACACTCATCCTCAGCTCCATAAAAAGGATGATTGAAGTAGCTACCAGGTGAGCCATCTTGCTTCTTTCTCATCTCTGTTAAGAGTGCATGTGCAGCTAGGGGAGAGTTACCTTACACATAGAGATAGCACAATGTCAACAATTTGGCAATAACTTACACTAGAAAGTCCCACTAGTAAAACAAGCACATGTATAAGATGCCAGGCTTTGTTTCAGACAATACAACAATTTGTTGTAGTTTGCATCATATCACATCCAGGGATAGTATTACAGCTGTTAGAAAATATAAAAACATGTATTTTTTGTGTTTTAAACACACTGATATTGAACCGGTACTCGATATCTGCCAATATGCAAGTTCAGGTATTGGAATCCGGAGGAAAAAAAAGGTATCGAAAACATCTCCAATTGGCACGATATATTCTTTTTGGCACCTCATGCAAAAGAGTTTTCTCCTCCTGGATTTACTGCCAAATGAATTGTTTGCTGCATTTAAAGGGGAGGAGAGGAACTCCTGAAGCCCACCCCAACTCCACCTGCTTCTACTGTTAATTATTTTCATTCACAATAATGCACAACCATCATGATTCAGCCTCTTCCCAGTTCGTGCAACAGTGTGCCAGGTTGAAGCTAAAGCCTCAGGTCATAAAAATTGCACAAATTGGTTAGTCATGCCCACTAAGCTTTCGTTACACAACAGCGCTTGCATCCAGTTTCATTACACGTCTAAATGCAGACACACACTCACAGACACATATTTACTTGCTCTCTATAATCAGTGCTAAGATATATTAGCACGGTAGCAGCTTTTCTTGCCTTAGGGCACACATTCTCTCTATTGACTGGCTCTTATTTAGACAGAAACCCCGAGTGTCTTTTAAACAACTTGAGGTAAAAGAGAGTGGGAAGCAGATAGAATGACAAAGTCAAACAGAAAGACACGGTGTAAAGCTGAAGAGAAGAGGGGAGAGAGGGAGGGAAGCAAGAGATGGATGAGAAATGGAAAGAGGAAGAAGGATAAGGAGCTAATGATGTTTTCATTTTGTTTAAATTTGATTAGGAGATTGAATTCACAACTAAATCTAGTAAAATGAAGCGGAAGATACAGAGAACGGAAAAAATATTACAAAGGTCAAAAGATATATAACAGCGGATTGCTTTTGTTATTGTTTTGTTTTGTTATAGTAGCTGGTATTCAAGGACCAGACTATTTATTTATCCCCACCATCCAGAAAAATTACTTTCCCCACCATCCAGAAAAATTACTTTTGAACCATCAAAAATTGAAAATGTTATCATTTTACTTCGTTGTGGTCAAATCTAGTAGTTATTTTCTTCTTCAAACAACTGTATTCTTTCAAGTTTCGTGTTAAAACCTTCATTTTGCAAGGTTACATTTGAACACATCACGATAACGTTATCATTTACCTTTGCTTATTACCCATTTTCACTGAACAGAATCATGATGTAACCAAATGGAACCTCCAGACGTTACCTGTTAGCTCCACGGCTACCAAATTTACCTACGCTCCTCAACACAGATTTGTTGTTTACAATGAAGAATTATCATAGATCAGCGACTCAAAAGCATTAATGCCAATCTCCCGATGGCATATTTTTCAATTATCAGCTGATAACGATGCGCAGTCAAACTTTATTTCACCATATGACAGTTAAACTCTGGAATGAATCCACGGCGCACATGTATGTCAAACCATGCGGGGGGGATCTGTACGGATCACTGATCAACTATGGTCCTTTACACCACTACAAAGCAGAGAGAACACAGCTACTCAATGCAGACATCTCCTGAGGAATCAATACCAGATATAGTTTTTTGTGTTGGGATTTCTGGGAGCAAAGACTTTTTGTACTGCAGAAGGAGAGGGGCATGATATGAAAATTGAACAGCATTCTACAGTGGTGGTGCTACATCAACCTGGTGAGGTTACTTCAGCAAAAAAGATGACTCAACCTTCTTAAAGTCAGCCAAGGCAGTACTGGGCTGAACACCCACAGTAGGTTCTCATAAACTGTAAAACATTTACTGCTTTGTCAGCTTTACAGCACCCTCCGATGGGACTTTGTTGCTTCCCAGGGCTATGAACTAAGTGCTCCCTGTTGTGCCCTCGGCCTGCAGGGAGTGACCAAGCGTCCTGTTTTTGGCTCAACTGTTAACCAGACCCATCTCGAAACACTGCGCCCTACTTGTTTGCCATGCTTTGTGAGTTTGACTTCTTTGCCATGTCTTCACAATTCATATTTAATTAACCAATTTTTTTTTATGATCAAATATTTTACTAGAGAACAGTGTATTGATACCCTGTTACAAGTAAAGTTCCTGCATTTAACATGGTACTTAAGTAAAAGCACAAAAATATTGGCATTAAAATATACTTAAAAATATCAAAATTAAAAGTATATCCATTGTGCAGATGCCCCATTTACGCAAAGCAGCCTGGCTAGTCATTTATACTGTTAAATATATGTAGTGAACTTCGAGGTACAATATCTACCTATATAAAGTTACATAAAAAGGAAATACTGATGTACGAACACCTCAAAAATAGTACAGCACAATACTTATAATTAAGTATACTTAGTATCCTAATAATAATTATGGGTAACATTCCACCATTTCTATAACAAGAGCAAACAATTCTTCCTGAATCTAGCCAACTGATTTAGCTCTCAATGTGCACCAGTTTGATGCATTTAAGTTTAAAACAGTTCTCTTTCTGGGGTGCATGCACCCTGACCCCCTAGAGGATCCAAGGTCCAACACTGACTTTATTTTTTAGTCAGCGTTTTTCTTACTTTTTCTGCATCCCCTACATGCACCCTCTCCCCTTAGTATATCTTATATTTCCCCTTTTTCTCCCTCTATCTGTCTAAATGTTTTGGAGAGTTGTTGTCCACTGATATTAGATATCTCCTATGCCGATCTCTCCCTCTCTCTGTATCTCTCTCTCAGCAGGAGAGTAGTGGTACTCTGCTTAATCAAAGTGCCTGCCCTAGAGCTAAGCCAGCATACTACAAAGTCTCATCATCATCATCATCATCATCCATGGGAACCAATCAATAATTCAGCATGCTGCCTAATGCATCACCATGCAGAGATTTTTCTGCTCGTCCCTGTACAGTGGGAGTACACTCATACATGGAGCTATTCACTGAAGACCAATAACAAGGGGAAATGGCAAATACAGCCTATAATCCCCAGTTAGTGAGCAATAGTTCTAGCCCCAAGGCTTTAGGGCTTGCAGAAGTGGCGTACTTAGAGCGGCGTTTGAAATGAAGACACAGTAATCGAGGGGATTTAAAAGAGCAATGGAGCAATCACAAAGGTTCTACCCCATGGGGTAGTAAGGATAATATGGGGACATATCAAAATACTGTGAAGTGATTTCTTTCTCCTCTTGTTTTTTCCTTGTCTTTGTCCCTGTCCTTTTTTTTTTTGGTTTCTTGTCGGTGAAAGCCCCATCTCTCCAAGAGACTATGTTTCATGCAGACTGTGCTTCCTACCAGAGCTGTTAAGTCTTGAGCACACTCAACCTCCAAACAATGAAGTTGGCCTTTGCATACTCGAATTGATCAGGATTGATCTCTTTGTGTACACGTCCTGTGCTAATCCTACATTTCATCTTGAGACTAGAGTTTGACAATTGTTTTTTATTCTCCTATCATCCATTTCTGGCTACTCAAGAACTGCAGAAAGGAAATTCATCATCAAGGGGCCAACATCAAAGCTTTGCAATAACAGAACATTTAAGCTTTTTGAAAGCAATATAGTTAAAGTTAATGGAATAAACATTTATAGAAGAATGTGAACTTTTGTTTTAATGCAGCAATGTTTGTTGAATGATGAAGGATCTTTTTCATTCCCACATTTTCCCGTCAGTACAACGATTCCAATGTGAGATTGGCAGTCGAATCTGGCTCCCCAGATGGAATCGTCGAATAGTCGACTATAAACGTCACGGAAAGTTGTGAATGTAAAGATAATGACACTCCACGCAGCCCTATCCATATTGTTTGGTACTGTTAAGGAGTTTCGGTGAGCTGGCATATGGAGAACGGAGATAAGGGGCTTCAGATCCTTGGAAAAGAGAAAAAACTGGTTTGTAATTAAGGATTTAAAATTCACTGGTGCTAATTAACGAGGCTTAGCAGGCAGACGTGCCGCTCCACCAGAAAAAATTCTCAATTCATAGTAGGGCTAAGATTCTATAGATTAATTCATAACATTTTTATAACCTGAAAACATGGATCCAATCAGCAATTGGCCAAAGCCTACTCTCTCGCAAGTGATCACTGCGGTTGCCAACAGTCAAGGTCCACTGCTTCTGATGATGCGAATGAGGAGGAATACATACGGATTGGCAGGGACCAGGAGCTTTTCATTTTATTTAGCTCTGTGAGCTTCCACTGCTTCCTCTATCCTTTCCTCCTTGTTGGTGAGACAGAACTTCCTGAAGGTTATAAGGATCTGAAATACTCGGCTGCTGGACCTAATGTTGATATCAGCAGTGGCTTCTTATAAAAGCACCACCGTTGAGAGCTGCAGAAAAAATATGGTGTTGAGCAAAGGAAGAGTCCCTGAGCCTGAAAAAAAAGGAACTGACATTCTGAAGGATACAAAACACGAGTGTTGACATCATGTCCAGAGGGATTCTGACAGCCGACATGAAGAATCCAGTCAGAGTGAGTCAAAGCTGGGAAAAAAAAAAAGGGAGAGTGGGTCTTTTGCCTCAAGGCAGGACACCCACTGCTGTTCTCTATCACCCTACAGATCCACCATGGAGAGCTGATGCAGTGATTTGCATCCTCGGGCCAAACCCCCAACTGTTATGGATGCTGTCACAGGTTAAGAGCACAGCAAGAGCAAAAACCAGCCTGCTGAAGGGAAGAGGGGTCGGTACATGGCTGACCTCAGACATCCTGTGAGTACATCAAGGGATTTTGAGCTGGTTTAGCCGTTTGCTTTTTGTCCTCCTTGCCTCAGGGTGGCAAGGGAAGAGAAGTTGCCTTGTTTATACCCTGTGCTCAATTGTAACATGAAGCTGAATGTAAAAAATAACACACATCCTTTTTTTTCTTTTTTTCTTTTTTTTTTAAAAGCTAGCTAGCATAAAATACAGCTTAAATACTGCAGAAATCCATCTCTGCACATTGTGAAGCACTGTTTTGGAGACAAGATGAATTTTGGCAGGTGCATATGCCACAATAACTAAAGTGCACCACATACATTTTCTGTCAAGTCAAAAGGCACGACCTAATGTTTAATTAGGTCGTTTAAATCTTCAGAATCAAGTGCTTCCTCTACATATGTGTAGAGGAAGCACTTGATTCTGAAATGACCCAGCTTAGAAGAGTCTCCCTGTTATAAGTATGGCTCCTGACATGTGGTACTGACGAAATATGGCGGCAATACCATGTCACGCATTCAACAACTTCTCATGGTAGATATTTCCTTTTGTCATTTTTTAAGAGGGAGAGGATCAAAAGCGAGTGCTTGAAAGAGCGCATTCAGCAGAAAACACATCATTTGGAAAACAAACAACAAAGAAATTGTCTGGGATTTAAGAAGTGTTGTGAGGGAAGAGGAGTTTCTCCAGTGAGCGGCCCTAACCAGCTCAATTCTTTATGTCCTGCAACTTCAACTGGAAAAAAATACTTTTAATCTCAGTCCTAATGCTATAAAGATCATCCGATATTTTCCCTTTTTGTGCCAGACCCATTATCTGATGTTGGTTGGGAAGAAGTTGTCAAACCTGAGGTACACATCATTAAATAGAATGGCAACAACACAAATCTACGTACTTTTGTTTGAGGGAAAATTCAGTTACATGGATTTCATTCAAAGAGATTTCATTCAGCTCTCGCCAAAATATCGTTGTACCATCTCATTCGGATTTTTCTATCAGGTGTCATCAGGATTATTGGGTTCACACTGCCCCCCACAGGCCGGGGATGAAGCTACACGTGACCGACTGGAGAAAAGGAAACTCATTTTAAACCTTTTGAGTATGATACAGAGGTATTTTTTTCAAGAACGTGGACTGTCCTTCAACTCTCTCTTTGCTGTGTGTCTTAGTCTCAAACACATGCCCATAAGAAAGATGCAAGTACCTGCACACTCACACACGCATGCACACAGACCCAATTGCTGTGCGACACACATAGCCATACACACAAAAACACACACCCTCAAACACAAAGGAAGACACAAACACTTAAACTCACAATTCAGCAGGGACACATACCTCTGATCTGATAAATGGGGTATGTGTTCGTCATCAACGTTGCAAGAACAAGGACACAAACACACACACACACACACACACACACACACACACACACACACACACACACACACACACACACACACAGCTGGACAGTGAGGAAAGTGTCAGGGGACCTAATTACGAACAGGATAGAGGGAGAGTATGAGGTGTAACATCGGGGTGAGGGAGTGGGCAGAGGAGAAGTTGACGAATACAAAGGAGAAATGCTTCTCAGAGGAAATGTCATTCAAAACTTTTCAACTATCAAAGCCAACTAAGTGACGCGTTATTGCCCAACAACGATAAGAAAAAAAAGGGTATGTATCCACATCAGCTTTGGCAATATCTTTGGCGAAAAAAGCCTTTAATTATAACATGATGACTATAGAGTCTTGGGGCTGTGTAGGCTTCAAATTTAAAGACAACAATGGTGTCTTCTTCTTTTGGAGGTTTTCCCCATCAAAGCTATTTTAATATGCAATGTCCAAAACTCCCTGTGATGTTTATTGGAAATTATATGATGCAATTTAACTCTGGGTTTGGTAGCCTTTCAGTTATACTGTTTTTTAGATGACACATGTCTTGGCATAATGAGAAATTACTTCAATAAGACTAAAATCACATGAAAGAGGTACCACAGGACTCAGTGTTAAAGCATATGCATGCTAGCAGGCAGCCTGGGAGCGGAAGACTCGGTGGCAGAGCGGTATCTCACACCTTTCTGCATAGCAGTTAATTAACTTAAAGCTAAAAGTCGTAGCCCATCATCTCCACTTCATATACATTACGTTTTTTTCATTTTTAATGTCTATGCTGTAATTGTAATATGTGGATGTTCTGTACATGCATCAATTGCAGGTCTTTCAATCCAGGGACAGGGATCCCTCCTCTCCCAGGTTGTCTTCCTGAGGTTTCTTCAATTCTTTCCCTTGTTAAAGTTATTTGGGCGGGTTCCTTATCCTAGTTCAAGGGTCAGAGGACATATGGGGTCATATGCTTTGCAGATTGTAAGCCCCTTTAGGCAATTTGTCGTAATGAGCTATATAAATAAAATTGACTTGACACCTTTCCTTTGATTTAGTAAGTGTGGTCCATAGCAATCCATAGCTCAATGGACAGCAGATGTTCCTATGTGGATATTTCTCTTGGACCCACTGTGTATTTTTCAGCATCTCAGATGCTGCATGCAGGCTTATTATTCCAACAAAGCCCAGGTGAGCTTGCCTCCCACACCACCACAGGCTCTGGTACTGATGATGAACAAAACACACACACACACACACACACACACACACACACACACACACACACACACACACACACACACACACACACACACTCAGACTCACTACCTCAAACAAATAGACTGTAATGCTGTTACCGCGGGCCCAAATATTGCCAGCTCACACAGCTGATGAAATATTCTCTGTTTACTCTCCTCCAAATGTCCTGCTAAATCCTGCGAGTATGTATGTGTGTAGAGAGTGGATCCTGAAATAACACAACATAGTGAAGGCCGCTACCCGGGGCAGAACAACATTTAGACCAACCCATACACAAACACAAACAAACACACACGAAAGGGAATCTATGACATGATTAATATGATCTTGTTTGCTATTGGCTGTTTCCCCCTGTAAATATAAAACCAAGGACGCAAAAGCCTCATTGAAACACAGGCTTGACTGATATTTCATGTTATTCCAGAATAATTCATCAAGGATACTATCTCCTTCAAGTTTAGTTCTTTTGCCAAGGACGACCGTTCCATCCCAATCAGAGACCTTTTGTAAAAGTTTTCTGGGATGTTTCCAAAGGTGTAAAAATCTACAAATGCCTTTTGAGAAACACAGTGATTCTGTTACATTATGCCCACTGCAATTCCTCTACATAGCCTTCACATAACAGATACTCTAGCTTCCTTTTCCAATAATGCTAACACTTTAAAACATAGACTATCATATCAGTTTTCTCTGATTAATTTATCTTGAGATTATCCACAAAACCAAGACAGTCAGCCTTGCAGACATGCTAAAACAGGCAATCAATGTGATTGAAGGGACATGAATACATCAGGGAGTCGGTCTAAGATGCAAATTTCAGAAATTGGGTGTCATGCTGGGACAGGGACTTGGAGGCTCATTATTAGCTTTTATTGCTCTTCTATAGAAATCTTTTTATTTTGGAGCTCGCTATATTACAAATTCAAACGAGAATCTCTGATTGATAGTTTTATATTAAGCAATACTATTTCTTGATGTCTGAGGAAAATTTCATCTTATGAATTTGCATCAATTAGAGGCCTAACCAAGAGAGGAAAGACTAGAAAACCACAGGAGTGATTTACTTAAACGATAATGACACTCTTGGCAGATAAACCTAAAAGAGATGGTGATTTACAGCGGAGTTTAACTCATTTTTAACATTGTCTGAAGTAGGAGCAGTCATGAAGGATTGAGAGTCCTGTCTTGAATTACATTAGGTAAACTACTCGCTGAAAGGACCTGTAATTGCAAAAGTGTGTTGACATCCTGTATGAATTTCTTGGTAAACAGAACAAGACAGCAGTCTACATTACATTACATTACATTACAGTCATTTAGCAGACGCTTTTATCCAAAGCGACTTACAGGAAGTGTATTCAACATAGGTATTCAAGAGAACTACTAGTCACCAGAAGTCATAAGTGCATCTCCTTTCTTAAACAAGCATCTCAAAGCATAAGCCAGAGCAAAAGTATAGTGCAGAGGCAAGTTACTACGAAAACAATAATTGCAACAGACTAATCCGAATATAATAAGCGCTACAAACTACTACGAATAGGATAAGTGCAGTAAACAAATACAAATTCAATAAGTGCAGCGAGCTGATACGAATACAGTAAGTGCAACAACTAATACGAGTGCAATAAGTGCTACGAGGAAGGCTCAGGGTAGTACTTCTTGAAGAGGTGAGTTTTCAGCCTGCGCCTAAAGGTGGGCAGCGACTCTGCTGTCCTGACGTCAGTGGGGAGTTCATTCCACCACTGAGGGGCCAGGACAGAAAAAAGCTGTGACCGGGTGGATCGGCCGCAGGGACCTCTGAGCGACGGGGCAACCAATCGCCCCGAGGCAGCAGAGCGAAGTGGTCGGGCGGGGGTGTAGGGCTTGACCATGGCCTGGAGATAGGAAGGAGCTGTTCCTTTCACTGCCCTGTAGGCTAGCACCAGAGTCTTAAACTGGATGCAAGCTCTTACAGGGAGCCAGTGTAGAGAACGGAGAAGGGAAGTTGTGTGAGAGAACTTGGGGCGATTGAACACCAGACGTGCTGCAGCTTTCTGGACAAGCTCCAGGGGTCTGATGGCCGACGCCGGGGCTCCAGCAAGTAGTGAGTTGCAGTAGTCCAGGCGGGAGATGACCAGAGCCTGGATGAGCACCTGCGCCGTCTCCTCAGTGAGGAAGGGGCGAATCCTCCTGATGTTGTAGAGCAGGAATCTGCAGGAGCGAGTGACCGATGCAATGTTTGCTGAGAACGACAGTTGGTCGTCCAGGGTCACACCCAGATTCCTCACAGTCCGAGTTGGCGTCACCACGGCATCATCAATGGTGATGGACAGGTCTCGGTGCGGGCAACCCTTCCCCGGGAGGAACAGTAGCTCGGTTTTGTCCAGGTTCAGCTTCAGGTGGTGTGTCGCCATCCACTTCGAGATGTCAGCCAAGCACGCAGCAATGCGTGCCTCCACTTGGGTGTCACCGGGAGGAAATGACAAGACCAGCTGGGTGTCATCGGCATAACAATGGTAAGAGAAGTCATGCGAGCGAATAACAGAACCCAGAGATGTTGTGTAGAGCGAGAAGAGAAGGGGGCCCAGAACTGAGCCTTGTGGAACCCCCGTAGTCAGCATGCGTGGTTCCGACACGGCCCCCCTCCATGTCACCTGGCAGGATCGGCCTGTCAGGTAGGATGCAAGCAGGGAGAGTGCAGAGCCTGAGACGCCCATCCCCTCGAGGGTGGAGAGGAGGATCTGGTGGTTCACCGTGTCAAACGCCGCTGACAGGTCCAGGAGAATCAGGACAGAGGAGAGAGAGTTCGCTCTCGCAGCGTGAAGCGACTCTGTCACCGCAAGGAGGGCTATCTCTGTCGAGTGACCCACCTTGAACCCGGACTGGTGGGGGTCCAAGAGGTTGTTCTGGTGGAGGTAGGAAGACAGTTGTTTAGAGACAGCGCGTTCAAGTGTTTTGGATAGAAAGGGTAGAAGAGAAACCGGTCTGAAGTTCTTGACATCAGAGGGGTCAAGTGATGGTTTTTTCAGAAGGGGGTGACTCTGGCAGTCTTGAAAGCCGAGGGAAAGCATCCCGATACAAGAGATGTGTTGATGAGGTGGGTGAGGAAAGGAAGGAGTTCAGTGGCAATAGACTGAAGAAGAGGGGAGGGGATCGGGTCAAGGGAGCACGTGGTGGGGCGGTTAGATGTAACAAGGTCGAGGACCTCGTTAGGGGAGACTGGTGCCACCCAAAAATGTCTTCGTGGTGGGGTTGTTAGATGTAAAAAACCTCGTTAGGAGAGGAGCAAAATAGGGTAGGGTAAGATGGGGTGTGGAGAGGGAAGGGGAAGCTGAGGGGGAAGAGAGGGAGAGGGTGGACAGGGAGAGGGGGCTGAGAGAAGGAGGATCTGATATCGTTTACCTTCTTGTCAAAGAAGTTGGCGAAATCATCAGGGAGAAGGGAGGAAGTAGGAGGAGGGGTGGGGGTTGGAGGAGTGAAGAGAAAGTTTCAAAGAGTTTTTAGGATTGGAAGCAGAGGTTAGGATTTTTGAGCGGAAAAAAGCCGCTTTAGCAGTAGCTAGAGAGGAGGAAAAAGTGGAAAGGAGAGATTGGAAGTTAAGAAGGTCCTCCGGGAGTTTGCCTTTTCTCCATTTACGCTCAGCCGCTCTTAAGCTCCGTCTATCAGTACGCACTGAGTCCCACAGCCATGGGGCAGGAGGAGTTGGCCGTGCAGGCCTGGAGGTGAAGGGACAGAGGTTGTCCAAAGAGGAGGAAAGGGTGGAGAGGAGAAGATCAGTAGCAGCGGAAATCATCAGGGAGAAGGAGAGAGTAGGAGGTTTCAAAGGGGTGGAAGCAGAGGTTAGGATTTTTGAGCGAAAAAAGCCGCTTAGCAGGAGAGAGGAGGAAAAAGTGGAAACAAAGGTCCTCCGGGAGTTTGCCTTTCTCCATTACGGGGGATAGGAGAGAGAAGGATTCAGGGTCAGGGAGGGCAGAGGTAACGGAAGAGGAAAGATAATAATAATAATAATAATAATAATCAATCCTTTATTAGTCCCACAATGGGGAAATTATTTCTCTGCATTTAACCCATCCCGGAGGAGCAGTGGGCTGCAATGAAGCGCCCGGGGAGCAACTTGGGGTTAGGTGTCTTGCTCAAGGACACCTCGGCATGTTGCCGGTAGAGGGGTTTGAACCACCAACCTTGTGGTTACGGGACAAGCGCTCTACCTCATGTGCCACAGCCGCGGGGGAGAGGGAGCGGAGGTGACTACGGGTAGAAACCATGTGGGTAGGTGGAGGAAGTAAGGGGGAGAGGAGAGGGAGAGGGAGTAGGACATGAAGTAGTGGTCCGAGAGCTGGAGGGGAGTGACAGAGAGGTTAGCAGTAGAACAGTGTCTAGTGAAGATAAGATCCAGCTGGTTGCCGGCCTTGTGGGTAGGAGGAGAGGGAGAGCGATAGAGGTCAAAGGAGGAGAGGAAGGAAAGCAGAGGTTCTAACTTATCAGTCTGGATGTTGAAGTCGCCGAGCATGATGAGCGCGGAGCCATCGTCATGGAAGTGCGAGACTAGTGTGTCAAGCTCCTCCAGGAACTCACCAAGAGGGCCTGGTGGGCGGAACACAACAGCAATGGTGAGCTTGACTGGATAAGTGACAGTAACAGCATGAAATTCGAAAGAGGAAGGGGAGAACTGTGGAACAGAGACAAGAGAGTATTTCCATTTTGGGGAAATTAGCAGGCCAGTGCCACCACCTCGCCTCGGGCCACTGGCTGCCTACAGACAGCCAGTGGCTCTGTCCTTCCTATCTAATGCTAACATGAGCATACTTAAATGCTCACAATGCTAACATGCTAATGTTTAACAGGTATACAGGTATGTTTACTATGTTCTCTCTCTTAGTGTAGCGTGTGAGCATGCTACATTCGCTAATTAGCAAAAGAAATGCTAAAAGTACCGCTGAGGCTGTTGGGAATGGACTTAGCTTTGCAGGTATTTGTTCATGCAATCTGTAAAATAAAGTACTGGGCAAATTTTGATGACCTGACCATGACCTAATGATCACACTAGCTGGAAAGTCAGAGGATCAACAAAGTGACTCTCAAATTCATCCAGCAAGGAACATGATTGCACCCACCAAATTACATTACATTACAGTCATGTAATGTCATGTCAATCACATCAACAGTTGTTCAACCATTTGTCTTAAAACTCCAAATGTCCAACAAATAATGGCGCTAGAGGAAAAGTCACCAAAAACCAGAGGTTCACCAAAGTAAGTAGGAGACTTTGTCTGTGAACCACTGAATGTCTTGACAAAATGTCATGGAGTGTTGAGAAATTTCCTTCTGGACCAGAGTCTTGGACTGAGCAGCTGAGATGCTGTCAGCGTGGTTCAAAAAAGAAAAGACACCATTGTCCGCCTGCTTGTCAAACGGCCACCCTACAACAATTATAAACAAATTACAGAGAAGAAACTGAATATGTACATCATCACTACCGCGCCACATTACGATGAATGTGTGGAAATTACCTTGGAAATGTTAAATGCCTCAGGAGAAAAAGCTGACAATAATACTGACTCCCATAATGGCGAGCACAACCCTCTGCTGATGCTGATGCAAATGTAAGGAAAATTAAGTTTGTGAACATAAATTTGTTCCATTGGTTTTTCATTTCCTTTTCAATTTACATCTTTTCATTGCACCTACTGTTTGGATTATCTGATCTTCCTGCTGAGTGATTTTGAAATGATTACTTGAATTGCTTCTAATACGGGGACTAATTACCAATTACCAAAGTTGTTGCAGCTTTGTGAGTTTCCTGAATGGCATTCCTCAGCCAAAGCAGGAAATGTGACCGTTAACATGAAATTGGACTTTAATGATTTAAATTCCCCTGTGTTTGCTGTTTATTAACTGTATCCCATACTGAATACATTTATGTACAGGTTTCTGTGAAGTTTTCAGAGGATGTTATAGTCTCATCTCTGCTGCAAAGAACTTGGTACAAAATAATTTTGAACTAGAAGGAAGTCTGAATGCGCAGACCTCTGCCAAGGCCAGTCCCCTCTAAAATTGAATCACCACTTCCTTGGCCCATGCTACATTCTTTTTCATAAAAAAGTTTCATAAAAAAATCAGGGCAGGAGTTTTTGTGTAATTCGGCTGACAAAAACCCAAACAAACCAAACCATTATCTCCTTGGCGTTTGACACAGGTCAAAAGCCAGACAGGGCATATGTCTTATCAAAGAGGTAAATGCCAAGGGTGATGTCAGGTGTTAAAACATAGAGGCCATTGAAGGGTTCATGGACCGAGCAGAATGCTGATAGCGACGATGATGCGGTATTCCAACTCGTTTGTTTCCAGAGCCATCAGAGTCTTCACCGATGAGAAATGGCCGATGCAGAAAGGCATTAGGAATCGATTTCAGGACTCTTTACACTCGTGCTCGCTCTCGTACACACGCTCTACTCCGCATTCACACATGCACAGACTTTCAGGCGCACTTGCTCTCGCTGAAATCACCAGCACAAACTCTTGCCTTCTCTCACACACTGTGGAAATCAGTCAGCAAAGCCCATTGCTCTGACAGCAGACATATGAGCAGCAGTCGTGCGCAGGCTTATCAACCATTTAGCAGCCGATGACCTGTGGAGGGAATGGCCCCATCATGATAAAGTGTCTGAACCTTGCACATTCAATTACAGGTCAGAGGGCAGCGGGTACATCAGCATGCTGCATCCATCACCACTGCTATTGATTGCCCTGCAAGTGTGTATTTTGTGTGTGTATATGGGGTCTGTGTTGTGTGTGTATGTGTGTGATGGGGTGTGCATGCTGCTGGAGGCAGTGAGGGGTTGTGCTGCTTTGGTGGGCACCATAATTCAACTTGAGAAGCACAAATGTTCTTAGCTTAAACTGAAGCAGAAGAAAAAGTCTAAACGTAAGCAAATTTGGCACAAATGAAAGCGGTTAAAAGACACAATTAGATTTGAGAGATGGCCAGTGACAGCCATTGTGGTGAGAGCCCAGCCTGTGTTTTTAATTTATGTAATCCAATTCAGTTGAGTCTGCGGTTGTCAGCTTGATTTTATGATTGCTTTTTTCCCGAACTTAATTCCAAGTTGATTCTTTGTTATCTGACTTATTTGTAATTTGTCTTTTGTGTGTAATATAATTCAGTTTATACAGCGCAAATAAGTATTTAAAATGAACAATATCCCCCACAATTTACCTGAAGTGACCCCTCTCTGGTGAAAAGCTTAAAGGCAGCCACATTCTTTTTCAAAACTGACTCACCTTGTAAATCATTTCTAATATCCAAACCTATGTCACATTAACAGTCACTCTTTTACCCTTTGCTCCAACCCCTGTTGATGCTTAACATAAGATGTCTTATGAAGTACAGAGGTTAAAAATCCACCTCACATGTTCTCACATGTTCAATGCAGCATTTCTCTCAACCATCATCCCTGTGATGTGAAAATCAGAGCCAAGTGTGGAGATAGAGACTGCCCTTCCTGTCGGCCCACTAATCTTCTTTTACTGATCAGTCCACTGTGTAGCTGCACTGCATATTATTATACGTGATAGAGTTGATATTGTTGGACACATTAGAGGTTGCAGCTCATTTACTGGTCAAAGATCACCTACTGTTATGACGGTTGGAATGCCAATTGCATGTCATGCAAAACCCTTCTTACAGAACTTTTTACATGTTTACACATACAGTACCAGTCAAAAGTTTGGACACACCTTCTCATTCAATGGTTTTTCTTTATTTTTATTTTTATTTTTTTCTACATTGTAGATTAATATTTAAGACATCCAAACTATGAAGGAACACATATGGAATTATGTGGTAAACAAACAAATGCTCAACAAACCAGAATATGTTTTATATTTTAGATTCTTCAAAGTAGTTGAATGAGAAGGTGTGTCCAAACTTTTGACTGGTACTGTACATGTTTAGTTGGACTATATTGAAGAACAGAGGGATACTTTTTTTAAACCACGTTAGTGTTTTTTAAGAATGAAGAATGAAAACAGTTTTCAAAAATACCTGTGTACATGTGGACATGGCCTAAATTCTCACTTATTTTTTTGCTGGAGTTTTGCTTTTGTCATACAGTCAAACTCTTTGAGGTCAGTCAGAGACAAATATTTCTATTACGCTGACCATTTATAGCAAAAAAATTAAACAGTAAGAAATGGTGGGAAAAAGAAAACTCCACTCTTTGTAAGAGCTCTCCAACGAATCCGAATATGAAAAAAGATTAGGTCCGAATCCATTCTTAATAAACACATAAATTAACGTAAAATATAAAATATACTGTATATTAAATCTTCGCACATAAAGGAGAGGTGGAGGTGGTGGAGAAGGCTGTAGTTCCATTTTGTCCAGCATTTCATGCAATAATAAATTCTGTCAGTATGGAAATGAAGGCTTGTTAGCGTATCTTGGTAACTAACAGGGAAATAAAAAGCCAGATTTGTCTCTTGTCTCTTCTAAACATTGCTCATTTCTGGAACAGTTGTATGCTCCAACAGAGGCTGTAGAGTCCATATGTCCATACCAGCAAACACACAAAAAGAGAAACAGATAGGTTCATGTTTTCAATAGAATATGCATTAATACAGGTTCCTTGACTATATGCTGATAAACTTTAGTCTGGGCTTGAATGCATTTACAGGAAACATGAACACATGTACAGAGTACAGAATACACTTGCGGTTGATCATGTCACATCGGAAACAGAGCTTGGTTCTGGACATTGTCAGAAAGATGGATCAGGTCCAAGTGTCTAATTAGGCAGGCTGGCTCGTTGATAATGGATGAGCTCTTAGCCCCACTGGAAAATAAACTCTGCAGTTGAGCCAGTAAGCTTTAAAAATGTGACCAAGACGAGACTATCTATATGATAGTCGGCCAATAGTCGATTTTTAAAGATATATGTGGGTTTTAGCATTTTAGCATTAAGGAAACCATTTCTTACTAATAAAAAGGTGAACATAAAGAGTTGAGAGTGACTGGAAAGGAGAAGGCCTGAGTAAGAAAAGATGTTGAAAAGCTCTTCTAAGAACAAATGTATGGATTTGTCCATGTGGCAGTGAGCCTGTCTGCAGTTTTCTACATCAGCAGATTCCCTCTGCTGCTTCATAGCATGTGAATACGTCACCTCCAGCAACACGAAAGCTTGGCCATTTCCTTACTCATCATACCCCGTCCTCTCTCGATCACTCTCTCTCCCTCATTAAAAAGCATTTGCACTCAGAATGTTAGCATAAATACATAAATTCATGGCCCGCCTGATGATAGGCTTCCTCACTTCTACACAGACACACAAACTCACATTACACATCGCAAACACATCTTGGAAGTTTATTCATAGGCCTTCCTTCCAGGGAAAAACTCAGTTAGAGTTTCTGTTTTTCTCTTGATGTCAAGTCCTTCCAGCTCACAACGATCAGTTCCAAAACAATAGTTGAAGGATTGCATATGAAGACATACGTCTTCCGTAGTGCAGAACTAATCAATATGCCGATGAATACCGAGATGCAGTGTAAATGGAGATGAGGAAGACAAAGAAGGGATCTTGTGCATTCCCAAATGTTTGAAGTGGATATGAAATGGAGAAAAAAGCAGAGGAAAAGGGGGAGAGAGGTGTTTGAGTGTGTGCTCATGTTCCTGTGTTTATATGTACGATCTTTGCACAGCGGTAGTGCCTGAGCTCAGTAGCACTGGAGCATGTTTTGCAATCAATAGCACTTCAGCTAGAGAGCAAATCAATGGAGGCTGCGCTGTAATGTAATGCATGGTCAAGAGAGAAGCAGAGAGATAGATCGCGAGCACAAAAAGATGTGAATGTAGGCCAAAAGACACGAGAGAGAGGTGGGAAAAAGTGAAAAGGAGAATCTGAGGATAAAGAACACATTAAGTGTATCGAACAGGAAAGTAACGGAAAATAAAGGGGGATGAGTTTAGGTTGGTAGGTTAAAGAAAGAGAGTTAACTCAGGTGGGATGCTGAAAAACATCAAAAACATTTATCAGCGAATTTCTGCATATTTGTGCTGCCTTAGTGAGCTTGTTCAACTCCCCTGTGATGCTTAAGAAAAGCAATACAGGGAAAGTGGCTCCAATGAGAGGAATATGAAGGATAGATAGACAAAAACAGAGAAAGAAACTAAAAACTAAAAGAAATTTAAAAAAAGTGAAAATATGTGTGTGTCACTTTCTATCGCTATCCGTGTCTTATGAAGGCCAAAAGCGAAAAAACAGATGTGTGTATGCGACTACAGTCTCAGTTATTGTCTTTCTCCTTTGCTAACCTGACCTGTGAAAACCAGCTGACAACAATATGGTGCAGACATGACTTCTGCCCTCTCAATTAGTTCATTAGTGGTTAATTTAAGGGCTGGTGAACTTCAATAGGCACTGTCTTTATTTCCACTGGGACTTTAATGGCAGTTTGCCGGGTACAACAGCAGTTGAAAGACATGCTGTATTTTAACTTAAACACAAGAGTGCTCTCAGAGCTAACGTGTGTTTTCAAGTTTAATTGTATGGAACAGGCTGTGAGGAAACCCATAGTCGAGTCCGGAGTCACAGTAACAAAGGGTCTACGATCTATAGAACACCTTTAAGATAAATACAGGTACGGTCACCAAACTTTACTGACAATATAAATGTAGCAGAAGGGAAATGAAAGGCCCTGATGTTGAGGAAGTGTAGATTATGGCATATTGCTTAGGCTTGCTCACTCAAATATAGTTACATAAAATCATTCTGCCACTCAAACTCACTCTTACGCTTTTCTGAAAATATGTCTCATATGTTAAATGACTGGGCAAATTGCAGAAAACACAAAAAGGATGGCTGACATGCAGTTTATTTGTGTGCTGTCGTGGAAGTTATAATGCTGAAATTGACTTACGGTATGTTATTGAAAACCAGGATGTCAATAAATAAAGTCCAGTATCCATAATGTTTTGTTTAAAGCTGCACCAATCAATATTCTCATGTAGACAATGGCTTAAATAACTATACATGATGTATAAATGGTTGCTTACAGTCACAAACCCCTGGAGACTCATCACCCTACCCTGCAGATACAGCTCTACAAGGCGTTTTCTCTGATAAGCATACTGGACACCTGCCCTGCACCAAACAGCGGACAGCTAAAGAGACAGATATTTCCCTAAGGCGTTGGTGGAGACCAAAAACAAAGATTTAAGGATACTATATTGGATTTGCCTTCATCAGGTAGACAGAAACATCATACCAAATTATATACTATTGATGGACAGTGACTGCTGAAATTGAAAGTAAGTAAGTTAGTTGTGTTTATGACTCAGCCCTAAAATCAATAACTGCAGGTTTAAGTACAAGTACAGAAGCATCTATGGCCGTGGTTACATTTTTCATTTCATTGCAGCTTTCGTATCGGATGAACCAGATCTGAGCTTCGTCCGCATGTGTCTTGACACTTAAATGCAACCTGCCTGATCGGATAATGATTGCATATATGATACGATCAAAGGAGGAGCTGTAAAACGGTGTGAACAATTTTCTATAAATTCTTCACAATAAAAGTCCTGTGTTAAGTTCTGCTTTACCAGTATTAGTAGACGTATTTTATTGAAGGGTAGCTACTAACAAAGCTTATTAATTCTTCACAAAAGTCCCCATTCTGTTGTTACTTAAGAGCTTTTATTTTGAAGCTGCAAAATCTGGGAACAGCAGTAACTTAACACGAGTCTGACAGCGGTTCTTAGCTGTGCTCTCACTCCAGTTTCCTCTTATATTCAATAAAATTTAAATTCGAAATATTTGTATAGCCCAAAATAACAAATTTGCCTTAGAGGGCTTTACAGTCTGTACAGCATACAACATCCTCACTTATTGGACTATTGCTCTGGAGAGGAAGTGCGTGTGGGAGGGGGATATTATGTAGGACCTATATTTGATAAATTGTTCTGAATTTGCCCACATGCTGTCCACACCTCAATGAGTCCGTGGCCTTACATCACCAAATGTCCTGTTCTCTAAATGTTCTTTCTATTTTAGCAGTCACTGTTCAACAATAGTGAAGCATCACATCCAGAAATTGTCATCGCACATCTCCATCCTAGTGAACAAAGCTCATAAATGGCTGTATTTACTTAAAAAAAAGTCAAAGCTGACTGAACTAAGTTCTTGTCAACTTTACAGAGGGGCAATATAGAAAGCAAAACATCACTGGTACCCATCTACTGAGCATCAGTGATATTGGTGAGAAGAGGAGCTTGCGAAAAGCTAAAGGGATATTAAAAGACAATGACCCACCCCAGCCACAACCTGTTCACCCTACTGCCGTCTGGAAGGAGATACAAAAGTATCAGACTTCTGAACAGCTTCTTTCTTCTGGCAGTGAGACTCTTAAACTCATCCTCCACCCTCCATATATAATATAGTTTTTTCGTGCTTTTCTTATGTAGCAAAATGGGACTACAATCTGCATTTCGTTGTGCAACGCCGTTGTACAATGACAATAAAATAACCTTGTAACTCAACTACAGTACAAGTACCATTGTGTGTCTGTGTGTATGTGCCCTCATCCTCATAAAACCCTGACAACTAGTAGAATACAAACCTTCAGGAATAAAACAACTGAGGGATGAGTCACCAAAGCCAAAGAGCTTTCCCTCCATGGAATGACTTAAATGACTCAGACTGCATTAAACACTAAGAATTTCCTTGCTGATAGATGGCCGTGTGTGTTGAGTGTGTGTTGAGTGTGTGTGTGTGTGTGTGTGTGTGTGTGTGTGTGTGTGTGTGTGTGTGTGTGTGTGTGTGTGTGTGTGTGTGTGTGTGTGTGTGTGTGTGTGTGTGTGTGTGTGTGTGTGTGTGTGTGGAGTGGAGGGTTTAATGGGGATTAATAATAATGCGTTTTTGTGTGTGTTTTTGATGAGCTAGGAGATGAGAGGGTACATCTCTCAGCTGCATACATATTAATAACAGCTGGGTTGTTTGGAGGGAGGGAATACTTCTACTTGACTATTACAGCTCGCATGCATGAACACACACACACACACACACACACACACACACACACACACACACACACACACACACACACACAAAAACAAAGCTAAATACAGTCATGATCATTTCTTTCCTTTCCATCTCTACGTCTCCCTCTCTCTCACATAAGGATGCATAAACACAGCAATCTCTTTCAACCTCTCACACACACACACACACACTTGTAACTGCTCTCTCTAGGTCTGATAAACTTGCTTATGACAGCTAATAACTCCCCTATTCCCCCTGGTCTTAATTAGGACCAGTTATTACATAGTGTTTGATGCTCTCTCTCTCTCTCTCTCTCTCTCTCTCTCTCTCTCTCTCTCTCTCTCTCTCTCTCTCTCTCTCTCTCTCCCCCTCTCCCTCTCACACTGTTGCACAGCTTGAAACAGGCGTGTTGTTGAGAGTGAAATGTGGAGAGAAGGGAGGGAGGACGACTTCGCAAATTCCTCTCCGTCTCACTGTTGGGGGTCCATGCAACCAGTCAACATCCCACACACATACAAACACACACATAACTACTGTTCCCTGCTTCTTCTTTTCATTTAGGTGTGTTGGTCTTGGCTCCCTGCAGTTTGTTGCTTTTTTCTCAGTTCAAAGTTGAGAATGGTGTGATAGATCGAGGGTATAAGCAAGCATGAACTGGACATGAACCCACAACATGAGTCCAATGTGCTTCTTTCATCTTCAAAAACTCAATTTTTGAAGGGGAAAAAGGTGTGTTTCTCATTGACATTCATAAATGTTTTTTAAATTATAAAGCCCAATTTCAAAGTGTTTCATTGGCCTGGGGTCATAAAACTTGTTTAAAAACACAAAGGATGGAATTAACTTCAATTAAAAAAAATCAAATGGCTGAAGTTAAGTATTAACACATTATCAGAGATGTGGTGGTGCATGCCTCATCCTAATTAACCAGGAAAAATGTCTGAAATAATGCAGGTTACAGGTTAATCATATGGAAATGCAGTGTTTTATGCCATTATTTGGATTCATATTAATATTTTTAAATTATCAGAAGATAGGAAAATCGTTTTGGTTATTCTTATTTAAATTAACAAAAAAATGTCCCTTTGACTTTAAAGTTAACAAGACAAATACATGAATGAAAATCTAATATTTTCAAAAATAAAGCAAAATATGAACAAAGTATGCAGCCTGCTGCTTAGAATAAGCGTGTAAATAAATAGCTGTGTTGTCTGCATACATTTGGATATTCATTTCTGGCCAAATGGATGGTAAATCATTGATATAAATACTCAAAAAGAGAGGGCCTAGATACTGTGATTAACTGTCTCAAAGGCTTTTTTCAAATCTATAAATCTAAATAAATAAATAATAAATAAATACATACCTACTACCCATCCTTAGCCAACATTCATTGCAACTGTTCAACAAACTAGAGGTTACCCCTCTACTCCCTACAAGTCACCAACTTATCTAAACCACTTAATATTTTATACAATACCCAAAGTGTATGGCACCGTGAAAAAAGAATCAGAATACTGAAAAAAGAAAAGGGATTGAGAGCTAGAGGCAGATGGAAAAAGTAGTAAGGACAAGGGTTTGAATCAGTGCTAGTTTGATTTGATGAGTGAGTGACCTCATGTATTATGCAGAAATTATCTGTGGTCCCAACATGATGTCATGATCTGAGAGAGGAGCATGTAGTGAGACTCTAAACATCAAATATTCATCCCACACACACACACATATCCTCAAACCATCTTACAGCATGTTAATTGGCTATTTTAATTGCAGTAGTCTTGAGTTGAAATTATTCCTACATTCAATACACAACTGACAATATAATTTGGGAGAAGGTTGACCATACGACAGCTATTTGTTCTGCTATTTTAAAGTTTTCTTTATTTTCTTTTTCTGTTTGTTGTCAACCAGTAAAGCAAATGTTCTGTAAGTTGATAAGTTAAGATAAGATAAGATAAGACAGATATCCTGGCTGTCTTTGCCATTAAGGTGGTTTGGCAATCAAAGTAAATTAGCCTTAACTCTTGAACAGTTACATTATTGTGCCTTTTGTTAATAGATGTATTTTTAAAAAAAATCATGTCACATAAGATAATCCTTTATTAGTCCCGCAGCGGGGAAATTTGCAGGCTTACAGCAGCATAGAGTTAAAGTGCACACAAGAGACATAGTAAAGAAAGACAAGATAAAAATAAAAAATGAAAAATAAAAAATAAAAATAAAAAAACAAGTATTATAAATAAGCAATAAAAAACAGTAGAAAAACACAATAACTGAAATATAATATTTACAGACAGAAAAACTATTTTAACTATTATTGCACAGTGTTTTTATTGTCATGTGTCATGTGGTCTGCTGGGAGCAGAGTTGGTTGTGCAACCTGACAGCAGCAGGAAGGAAGGACCTGCGGTACCTCTCCTTCACACACCGGGGGTGAAGCAGCCGGTGGCTGAAGGAGCTGCACAGAGCTGCCAGGGTGTCCTGCATGGGGTGGGAGGTGTTGTTCATCAGGGATGACAGCTTGGCCATCATCCTCCTGTCTCCCACCACCTCCACCGTATCCAGTGGACACCCCAGCACACTGCTGGCCTTCCTGACAAGTTTGTTCAGTCTCTTCTTGTCGGCTGCTGAGATGCTGCTGCTCCAGCAGACCACTGCATAAAAAATGGCTGATGCCACCACAGAGTCGAAAAAGGTCCTCAGGAGTGCTCCCTGCACTCTAAAGGACCTCAGTCTCCTCAGCAGATAGAGTCTGCTCTGACCCTTTTTATACAGTGCACATATAACACACAAAGTAATTTCAAAAGTCCAGTTTGGTCAAAAAACTATTTAAGGGATGATTTACCTTCTTAAGAGCTTCCGCATCTCAGTGTTATTGTCTCACAGACACTTCAGAAAGATAGCTGCCTCAAGAACTCTGTAACCAGGGTTGAAATTCTATACCGTATTCCTCTAAATAACCATGACCTTCTCTCAAGTGTCATGAACCTTTATATAAAAAGGTAGTTTAGCTACCAGTCTGCCATCTGTTTCTTTTATTTTTTTTATTTCTCTTTGAAAATGTTTTGTAAAAGACAGATAAACTTTTGTTTTGTTTTTTTACAATCTAACTTATGGCTATTTCATGATGGATGAAGCATGCAATCCCATGCTTCATTTTTCAGAATGGCTTCACAGTCCAGCCAGCTTACTTCGTCCAAGAATGCAACCTGTCTGCCAACTCAGTGAACATAAAAATGTGGATCTTGTTTATTTGAGTTGACAGGGAAGCTGAGCTCTCTAAAGGGTTTTGCAGGAGGGGAAAAAGATATCTATACAGTACTCACGGCTACGGTGTCTCTTTTCCAGTTTGCCAATTCAGTGGTTTTAATTTCTACGTTAAAGTTGAAAGTGTCAATTAGAGTGTCCAGGGATATCATTAGTGCTCGCTCAGTCTTTTCCATAGTTTCAGGCTAAATTGAATGGGTTGTAATTGTGTGTCATGGCACTCGACGAGGTTGTAAGCTGTGATCCAGACTGATCATGGCACAGTGGGTTACAGCCCACATTAAGGGTGACAGGCGGTACGCAATTTGAGAGGGGGTATGAGGGGATGGCTGTTGTTGTAGCAGAGACTTGATCAGAGACTACGGGGATGCAATATTTTTTCCCTAGCTGCTATGTGTTCTGCCGCAGTCCATTACTCTGCATTCACATAGCACTGATTGCCTTATTCTGTGGAAGAAAGACAAGTTGAGTTTGAATCATTGCAAGTTTGTCCAACCCTGCAGCTGCCCATAAGGTGGGCAGGGAGGTATGAAACTAATTCTGCTTTATTTAGTGTCTTTACCAATGGGTTGTATTTCAATGTTGAAAGCAATCCAGATTCGTACCGGATGAGCACACCTTAAAAGAGTTAGGGCTTGTATAATCTGACCATCAGCAGATTACTTTTCTGAGGGAAAGGACCCAGTTGGCCGCAGTAAAGTTCAAAACAAGAAACTTCTTGCTGTGAGGTGGTAGCTCTAACAACTGAACCACCACAATAAGAGGTTTCTTATACATTACCAGAATGAGCTGTTTGGCCTCATCCTCAATGTGTCTTTGCAATTATGTAGCTGTAAAACGGATTTCTTAAGCATATACATTTAATTTATATTGAAAATTCCAACTGCTCCTATAACTATAGAACTCTAGCCATTAGATAATGTTGAATCGTGTAGTTACATAAAATAATTGTGTGTAAAGTACAGATATTATAAACCAGACACTTTGTACACCACTGGCTATGCCTCAAGATTCTGTCCATGAGAATCTCAAACAGAAAAGATGACAAGGCATTTCTCTGGCAGTGTCCATTGAGACCTGTCAAAAATGACGATACAGCTATGACTGCATTGATACAAGGAATGTCTTAGTAATGGCCAAGGTAACCCATATACTCACACTACCCCCCTCAAGGTACCCCCAGGGACATGTTCAGAATCCTTCTAAAAGTCCAAACACCATCCACTGTTCCATGACCAGGATAGAACCTGAATGGCTCCTGTTAAATCCAAGGTTTAACAAGTGGCCTGATTCTCCTTTCCAGTAAATTGGAATGATCCACCACCATGCAAAGTTAAGGACAAACCCCAAGATGTCCAGAGCCTTCCCCAGCACAGGTTGAATCTCATACAACCCACGTGCCTTGCCATTGCAAACCGTTTCAACCATCTTAATGACCTTCACTAGAAAAATGGATAAGGCGTCCCCTGAACCCTTCTGCTCTGCCTTTTCTACGTTAAATGTGTCAGTCGGCTTCAGGAGTTCTTCAAGTGTTCCTTCCATCGTCCTAAAAAAATCCTCTGTCCAGAATTCAGTCTTCTGGCATTATAAAAATGACGTTTCTGCATTTAAATATGTCATTGTACTACAGTTTCACAAACAGTAATCAATAGCTCTTGTGATATTTTTAGTAAGGCTTGTGATAGGCTGCCAATGTTTTGGTTGTAATATAGAGGTGGTATACAGATGGTGCTCGGTTAGTGGATAGATGGACTGTACTGTATGTTAATCAGCATAAACACGTCATTCAGTGTACTAACACTCAGCGCTGGGCAACTTTCTGTTACCATAACTTTCATTGACAGCAAACACACTCACAAACACACACTCAAACTCGCACTCATGAATCTCTTAGACTTAGGCTTGGATGGCTCATTGACTTGCCATTAAAAGATAGAGCCTTCATTAGTTTGGAAGTCCCTCCTCAAAGGCTACGGACTGTGCGTGTGTTGGTGTATATGTGTGTGTGTGTGTGTGTGTGTGTGTGTGTGTGTGTGTGTGTGTGTGTGTGTGTGTGTGTGTGTGTGTGTGTGTGTGTGTGTGTGTGTGTGTGTGTGTGTGTGTGTGTGTCTCTATCAGAGGGTTGTTGTCTGAGACACATGCATCTAACCATTCAACCGGTCTCCAGCACAACACGCACCCATGGAGGCGCATTCATTAGCAGGAGGGGTGCCATTCCCCAGTACTTTGAAACTCATTGGAGCATCTACTGCTGTGGCTGGATGAAGAAAATAAAAACATATTGGAACAGATTCAGATGAACAGAATGGATGAATGGAAGCGGAACATTAAAGAGCATTCCAGAACAGAGCGTTAGTGAGAGACAATCAGCTCCGGTCAGGAACAAACAGGATCGCAAATGAATTCAGGCTCAAAGCTTAGGCATTTTCCGGGCTAGAAATTTTACAACAGGAAGGACAAATGATGACAGAAATTGTGTTCAGTGGCTTGGACATAATATAATGGTAAGTAGGCTTCAGTGTCAAGAGTGATTTTCTCTCACCAGTTTCCGCTCTCAGACTGAGAACTGTGGTCATCAGTCATCATTTAAATATGTATTGCCTTGTAGTAGCTGTAATATGTATAGATTAGTCTCACCTGCTTTTCCAAGATAAAACTGTCTTCATCCTATATGTATTTGTTAAATGATGAGCACCGCTGCTATAGAAAAATTTCCCCAAATGCAATACGTTTTCTAGTTTAGGCAGCCAGAGTTGGGGACGAGAGAGGATTAACACTCAGACATTGTTACCGTTCAGCAGTCTGTTATTAGTTAATGGTCAATCAAAAGTGCCGCTGACGGAAACGAAAGGTCTGCTGGCGCTCTCGCTGCCTACGTATTACAAAAAAAGTTTGGCAAAGACGTAGAGACGATATGGAACGTGAAACATATGGGGGGGTCGGGAATCATGGTTAGACTAATCATTAGGAAATATTGGATCAAATTGAAGTGTTAGTCTTTCCCATCCCTGCTATCCATCCCATATCTATTGAATGCAGTATTATGCTGAATTAAGCTATACCTTTGTTTCGAACTGTTTACCTACATGTATGTAAAATGTGTTGCATTCTATTTGAAATCCCCGAATTTGGGACGGAGCCTTAGCAGAATTGAACAGCTGCATGTTTAAACAGTGTTAAGACAGAGATGCCAGAGGAAGAGGAATAGATAAAAAGGTAAGAATTATGAACCTTCACTAGTGCGTAAAGATTATGATCTCCATTGTTAGGACAATGTCTCCCCTCACGCCCCTCATCAAAACCAAGCTCAATATAATGGTACTGAAGCTCAGGATTAGTCAAGAGGACAAAAATTCCAATGTGCTAGGGTGACTTGTTCAGACTCCCTGAATCATGGCTGTTGTAATAAGTGGCAGATGTTTGCAGTGCGTGTCGTCCAGTAGCAGCATGTGCTACCGATGTGGATGATGATCAGGTTACATTAAATGTGACAGATGAATACAGTGACGGTAATGCTGTTATACAGACACCTGTGCAATGCTTACGCTTTACATGAGTTGATGTGAGTCAAGATGTTCTTTCATGTCAACGTTCTTTCACTTTCACTGATTTGACACCGTTGTGACACAACATCAGCATCATATGAGAGGTGGATTTTGCTAATGTACAAGGCAATCATTAAAGCAGCAAACAGGAAAGAATGATTGCGGTAAGAGCTTGCTTGTTTCATCCCCAGATCTAGGCAATAATACAGTGACTTTCCTGTTTTCTGCAGTGATTTAAAAGACATTTGTATATTTCCCAATCACAGATTTGCAACCATATAACACAACCCATAACAAGATGCAGTCAAGTCTTCAGAGTGTACTTTTCCTGAACATGCTGCAAAATTAGTTTTGGAGTTAATTGACACTTTAACATGTAAGTACTGAAATGCAAACGGACAGTAATTACAGACATGCCTGTGTGTTTACACGAGCAAAAACATTATAAATGCAGATAGCCATCATATCACTGTTCACACACAAGCAGAGGGGGATAGAGTAAAACTTAACAAACCTTGAAAGTTTTGAAAAGCGATAACTCCTTGAACTACATTCAAACTACAAAACACGGTTCACAAAAAGCAGAACATAACTCTAATAAATGTGAAAATGAAAGAGGCCCTCCTCTTGGACAACAACCTTTTAACAGAGCAGTTGTCCGAGGCTGATTGTGAAACAGCCACAGATGATAATGACCTTATACAATCTACAGTGCCAACCACTAACAGCAAGAGTTCTTCATATAGAACGGAGTGACCAGGTGAATCCAGCTGGATCTCTATTTGCTTTAACTTTAAACCCACTTTGATAATCAAAGGGAGATGTGGGTAAAGTAGAAGAGACAGGATGAATAAGGTTTAAGGCTACAAAGACATGGATTGTGCACAAGTCAGTATTAGGGAAAGCCTTCTGGCAATTCTGCACAGCAAGATGAAGGTGCCCCATTGGGGCATTTAGCCAGCATTACAGCCGCAACAATCACTTCAGTCTATAAGTGGTCAGGCTCGAGTGCAACATGTGTCTAAGAAAGAAAGGTACACATTTTTGTGGCCTCTTAACAAAAAAAGATTTACATGTAATCATCCACCTACCTTTTACACAAAATGTTTACTCATATTTTTGTAAAAGTTAAAGGTAAACTCATATTGCAAATTTCCCCGCTGCGGGACTAATAAAGGATTATCTTATCTTATATTGCAACTTCTGACATTGACTTAAAGCTGCACCAGCAGATATCATATATCGACAAAGCATCAAATGACTTTGTAGAATGTAAAATATGTTGCTCACACCTAACTTCAGCTCCACAGAGCTTTTTTAGCATCTGTTGGCTAATAGTTCTGGTCCTGGCCCTCAACTTTAGCGTTTTTGTTCTCTTCTCATTAGTTCCACTTCCAGTCAAAGCCGCTAGCAAAAAAAAGCTGTGATAAACCCACTGTATGCTACCTGACCATCCCCAAACAGTACACACAAAGCTGGTGGGCGTAGTTAACCAAAACCTCAGAGACCAACATATCCGCCTGAATCTAATATCACTTTAAGTCCACAGGTGATGTGTTGCCATGACGAAATACTTGAGTGTAGTGGAGCAAGAAAAAACAGAACTACGCTACGATGTTGGGCGATATTGAGAAGACATGCCATATATGTATAATTCATTTGTTAATCCAAGGCAAACCTTTAACAGCAACTGATTCAGTCCAGCCTTTAACTCGTGTAGAAAGTCTCTGATGCTTTTTGGATGTCCTAATTGGCAACACAATGTCTATTTGTAAGAACCAAACTATTGATGTTGTTAAATCAACGTTTATTGAATCAGTCCAATTACTCAATTCTCTCTCTTTATTTTTTTTTCTCCAGCACATTTCTCATCTGTTTACCAGCTCAAATTAAGCAGCATTCTCTCATATTATATTCACATCCTAAGAAGATTAAATGTCATTGAGTCTCTCAGCTACTTGGTTTTCTTTCCCTTTCATTTGACGGTTAATTTCTCTCTCGGTGCTTAATGACATCCTTCCTCCAACATTTTCAAAATTGAAAGTGGATAACTGATAAACTGGCAAGGCCAAAGTTACACAAATGTGTTTGTGACGACCTAGACTACTGTTTCTTTCAATGCAACTCAATGGGGACTGGTGCAACAAAAAATGAAGCTCAACTCACACATGACTAGTATCAACTAGGGATTTTTATGGTGTAGAAATGTACCTTCCTTGTCATAAGATTTCATGCAGTGCACTCAACTCAGATAACTGAAATCAGTGTTTTTTTCATATGTGATCCTTATCACATGCATATCATCCATCTCAGAATCATTTGCACTTTCCTGGGATTTGAGTTTGCTCTTTCTCCAATTGCTGAGTGGATGAATGGGCCTCATGAATTTGCTTTTAAATGCTCTCAGAGCTCTCCTTAATTATTTCCACTGCAGCCTCTATAATTCTCAACCAGACGAGACAGAGAAAAGGATGGACAAAAAAGAAGGAACGTGACCCCAGGGACAAATGTTGAAGGATGACCTGTGTGTTTGGTGAAATGGGTCATTTGTGGTGAAATACCTTTGCATTTTTATTTCACAGATCACAAATGTGACAGATTTTGCATGGACATGAATGGACATACACTTATTTGTTCCCTTGCAGAGAGTTAGATGATGAGATCAATATCACTCTCAGGTCTGTGCATTACCTATCTAGCTGGGAGCTGATAAGCTTAGCATAATGACTGGAAGCAGGGGTAAACAGCTAGCCTGGCTCTGTTCAGCAGTTCTGAAGCAGTTCTGAAGACGCAATAGACAGCTTGCAAAGTTTTCAAGTTTTCAGCAAACCATTAGAAAATCAAGAAATACATATTTAATCAAATAATATTATAATATCATATTGTAATTAATTCCCACGGCTCATCTGCCTTCTGCACAGGGTCCCTTCCTCTCCTCTTGTACCCTGCGCAGCCAGTCTTTCCCCTGCTGTTACCGACACAACTACAAATCTTCATGCAAATAAAATTGTGATAGCATTGCCAATATGTAAATGAGCCTATGGCGGCAGTGATAGCTACTTTTAAAACTATTGCTAGCTTCTTCCAACAGCTTGTCAACACTGCATAAAACAGAGTGCATTTTGTTTTCCATGACTTTTTGCCGTAAATCAAGGCTTGATTTTCTTGGCAGATCGTACCCGCTGGTTGAGGCTTAAAGGGAACCTATCTAAAGACCAATGGTGTCATTATTCTATAGCCATTACATTGTGCAATCAAAATTTACTTCATAACACCTTGTCTATTGCCAGTTTAACAAAAAAATAAATTCTCGTTTGTTTAATCTATAGATACACAAACAGGCCGTACAAAGTTGGAGTTATTTGCTGTTACTGTTTAGACACTAGAGTGGCACCAGCATACCTTTTGGCAACCAAGTTAAGCATATTTCTCAAAGATGACCTATGAAGTGGTAGCTTATCACATGACATCCCGGTTTCTCACTGTCATCTGATGTGAAAAAAAGGGCTGATCCAACCATGTTTGCCTTGATAGATTTCAAAATTGACCTATGAAATGTCCAGCCAATTTGAGATAATGGGTTTTTTCTTTCTTTCCAATACTGTCTATAACTGTATAGTTGAATATTATTATAAGCTGTGTAATAGAAGGGGTGCTGCATGGCTGGCAGTGGTATTTCAGGACAATGAGGTTAATGACAGTAGAGTGTTAAAATGGTATATAATTCAAATTAGTCTGCTAGCCATGCCTATAGCTTCTGCAGCTTATGCCAACAACCCTGCCGACATTATTTCCTGCTCCGTCTGTTATTTGGCCGCAGCATGCAAGATCATTTTTACCATGCTACTTTGGCCGGTGATTGAAGCCTGTAGAGCACATTGTTTTGAATATTCACAGTATTCACAGTATTCAGCAGTGCATTGATCCTCATTGATGAGTTTCTGTGTGTGTACGTACAGTACATACAAGGACATTTTGACCTTTGTATTTCTGGTGGCCGATAGATGGATGAGTGGATCATTAATAGATAAAAGAGCAAA
This sequence comes from Anoplopoma fimbria, assembly GCF_027596085.1. NCBI lineage: Eukaryota > Metazoa > Chordata > Actinopteri > Perciformes > Anoplopomatidae > Anoplopoma > Anoplopoma fimbria. The sequence goes on along the minus strand of NC_072449.1, from coordinate 9,181,058 downwards.
TCGAGGGTGTGCTAACCATCCTATGTTCTCTCACAAACTCAAGCGCAGACATGCAAAAAACAGGTGTGCATGAACACAAATTCACAGGACCACAATATTTCTCACTGCCGTTATCTCCCACGTGGGTTATTCAATTAATGTCCTCGCAAATGTGGGTAGAGAATTCTAACCTGCAACACTCCCTCTTCCATTCCCAGTATCTGTATGTCCCAGTCCACATTACAGTAAAGTGCACAAGTGTACTTCAAATGTACACAACATCACATGGATTAGTCCGCTGCCATCTACGCTGGGTGAATCTAAACATGTCTGTGGGAAAAAACTATTTATTTACAAATTGCACTCTGCATGAACCCTGTCTCTCTCAGAGCTCCTTCCTCAACATTTCCCCTTTGAAAACACTTGGTGGGCAAATGAGACGACTGCAGGGACACGAGCAGCCGAGAGCCGTCGAAAGAAAAGGGAGTGGAGCATGTTCGCACGCGAAAAAAAATTAAAAAAAATCTTTCTTTCATCTCATTTTAGATAGATATTACAGTAATGCTGGACCTCTAAACAGATGACATCATATCTCATTGCCTTGGTTACTCAGTCGCCCCGTTTCCATGGCGTCTCACGGGGAACGGATTTCAAAAGCAGATTTGATTGGTTGCTCGGACTGCTTCCCTCTGTGCTGCTAATTAGAAGTCTCGTGGCTTCCCTCAGGTCTGTAGCGAAGTTGGTGGGACAACAGGCTTTCATGCTGTAATGCACACACACACACACACACACACACACACACACACACACACACGGAAAAAAGCTTGCACACACAAACACATACACACAAATATGTTCTCACAAGGACACACGCATTCTTCTCTAGTACAGTGCAGGTGTGTGTGGTGTAGCAGGACATCTGCACCATTATGTGAGTATCATGTGAGATCAACTTAAACACAAATGTCTTGTTCCTACACCCTGTAGGAGTACAAAGCTGGAAGACAGTCAACTCCAATTGCAAATGTATAAAAACTGTATGTCACAAAACAATAAAATCCGGGAAAATAAAAAGGACACTGTCCCTACTACAGCGTTGCCCTGTTGTTTCACTCTATGATGCAGGTCTTTCCCCTCTAACACACTTTCGATCTACAACTCTCTGTTCACTCTGCTCTTTTCCATCAGCCTCCTGTACTCTGCTTCTCTCCTGCTCCTTGTAACAGTAATAACCCTTCAGGATTCCCCCCCTCCCATGCTACTGTGGGCCAAATTTAAAAAAAACATGGATAATGTTTCCATGGACATATTTACAGTACTCTGTTAACATTGATAAGCATTGGGGAATAATTCATTATTTAGGATGCAGCTATGTGCGAATGTTAAACACACAAAAATGCTTGAATACTTGGGAACAAGGGAACAAATATGTGGTGAGAAAAGAAAAATACTTCATTTCAAATCATTTTAAAAAGAACAGTTCAATAAATATGACTCTAAGACAATCACCTATTAGTTTAGAATAGCAAAAGTCAAAGAAAGGCAAGCAAAATCTCTCTACCAGAGTCAGAGAATTTCTTGGCCAATCGCTGTCACTTCCTGCCATCTTCTGCTCAGTTGAGCATTAGGAAAGTGATGCAAAGAAACAATCTTGTACGAAACTCCCCATTAAACCAGATCTGGTAATTTTTTGCAAGGACGGAGTCAGTCTAGCTTTTTTCCAATTTTCCAGTCCTTATGCTAAGCTAAGCCAACAGGCTTGGGTTAGCGTCATATTTACCGTAAAGACATGAGAGTGGTCTAACTCTCAGTAAGACAGCAAATAAGCATATTTCCAAAACATCAAATTATAAAAAACACATCAAACTGAATTAAATAAACCTGTGAGCTAATTAAAAACCTTATTCCACTGTCTATTAGTCTATTAAAAGCTCAGTATTTACAGCCTGTCACATCCCCAAATATGCATGACCTTCTTTTGATAACAAATAACCTCATTACCATCTATTAGTGTCAGTTTGATGCAGCACTGGATCTCATTTCAGAACCCGGCATTAAAGGCAGTGCTCAATCCAACAAACAGGATCTCAGAAGTTTTTCTTTTTTTCCTTTGATGCGCTCCCTTGCATCGTGCCCTCTTTCAAACCAGTGTTTATGAAGATCATATAAGAAATAAACTGCCATTCTCTGAGGGTGCTCATGATGACACAGATCATTGTCGCAGGTATGATGGGATTAATATTCTGAATCAATGAGGGCTTATAAATCAACGCACGACAGCTTCTAACACTTAAAACTCTATTTGCTACGGGTGGTGCATTCAAGCTCCTGATTTTTTAGAGAGTGCTCCACAGAAATTTTCCCACACTTTGGTGGACACAGTTTTTTCGCAACTAGGAGATTGAAATCTGGCATGGAAGTCAAGTGTTGGAGGTTGGGATGCCCCGCGAAACTCGATTCTAAACAGGAATCTGTTTCAAATAAGTAAAAGAACTGAGTATTGGTCTGGAGTTAACGGTTCTGCTATCAATCTCCGTGGAAAATAGCAGCGTCGCAAACCTTCTCTCCTTGTTTCCGTCTTTGCACGAGGGTTGGAGTTGTGCTTTACTCTGACACGCATGCAGACTAACTCTCGTTTTCACAAATGAAATAAAACCCTCAAAAGGAAGGGGGGTAATACCAGCAATTTATCAAAACATAGCATATCACAGCAAAACAGGCATAACTAAAATGGGCAGAAATGTTCAGTTTTCATTGTTTGGCAAGCAGCCATCCATCATCGTCCAATGTAGGTAACGTTAGGGATGCCATACAGAGTTTACTTATAAGAATAGATTAATAAATTAAATCACTTAGCTAATTGTTTAGCTGCGAATGTATTTCAAAGACTTTGGAAATATCTTGAATTGCTGCTCAGTGAAGACTATTTGTATATTTATACACAAGAATAATAAAGCAATGCTGATTCTTTTCCTAATTGTCTTTTTTTCCCACAACATAATCAAAAAGAAACCTGTAAGTGTATCGATAGGAAACCAAACCGATAAGCAGAATTGATAAGAGTAGGAGTATTGATAAAATCCTAACGATACCCGGCTTTAGTGGGAGTAGGAGATGGAGTAGGAGATGGAAACAAGAAGGTGGAAAACAGAATGCTTGTGCATCATTTTGAGTGAACAATAAATAATGTCCAAAGGGTGTACAAACATATGGGGGTAGACAAAAGCGTAAGAGAAAGCAAGATCCAGAGAGGCCCGGACAGACGGACAGTTAGAGATACAGTACACAGCAGTTTAGAGAGATAATAAAGACATGAAGAAAAGTGAGACAGCAAAAAGAAAAGAGGCAAGGAGGGGGATGTTTATCCTCCCCATGATCATGTAGCCGTCTGTCTCTCATTTAGCCCAAGGTTCTGATTAAGTCGTTTGTGTTTAAAGAGGAGGAAGCCTCTAATTCCCCTCCTTTCATCTAATTTAATTATGTGCTCTCCCTTTCTTCTTTAGAAGGATAAAAGCAGCTTAAGCTTTTATGTGGAGCTTTAATGACAGCGGCGAGGAAACTTTACTCGCTGATTGCTTAGCCTTAAGTGTGTTTAGCCTTAACGCTGCACCAAACATCGCTGTACACACGCTCTCGCAGACACACATAATGTATTCCACGCGGCCGTCCCGCAGAGGCACCGGGCGGCTTACACACACGCTTTTCACACACTGAGAGCGAAACATGAAAAGTCTTTTAATGTTTAAGTAGAGTTCAGTCGGCGAGCTGCACAGCGCTCTGTTTAACATGCAGCTGCACCGCTGCCTTTAGGTGCATTCTCGCTGTGTTTTGAAGTCGTTGGTACGGTAAATCAATGGTTAGCATGGTTGCCTACCAGCTAATCGGTCGGCTGGGGGTTTTATGTGTGTACTTTGTATGTTTTACATCTGTTTTTGTGGATTTCTTCCCACAGGATAAAAAAAAAAACGAGGGTGAAGTAAATTGGAAAATAAAAATGACCCAGAGATGTGAAGCTTTTGTGTGATTGTATGTTAGCACTGTCAGCCCACAGCAAACATGAATATTGACATGAATGGAGTGTTACATTTTTTTTAACAGCGAACAGCGGCACAAACTAATTTCCACAGTAAACGGGAGTATATCAGAATACAGGCTTTTTAATAAAATACGACAAACACTACATGGTATGAATAAAATATGACAAAATGTAATATAAAATCTTAAGCATGAGCATGTCTTACAGCTTCTTTACAGTGAACGTAAGTAATGTGAAAGCCCTAGCCACTAGAATTTAATGGTCAACTAAACATGAATGGCTTGCAGGAAACTGAGATCTCTCCAGTGTGCTCATAGGACCAAACCACAGGACAAGTGGTTTAAAAGGTTAATGGGGGAGACAAAAAAAACATTTCAGTCAGCTTGCTGGGGATGTGATATGAAGAGAGAAGCTTTCAGCGCTTTGTATAATGCTGCACCACTAACTAAAATGTGCTGTTTTTCTAAAAAAGCATTGGGAATGATGCAAAAATACTGAAACAACAAAATATATTTCCATCATATCGTGGATCTTCCAGTTTAGACATAGCGAGTTAATGATTTTTCTGGTGTGCGGCACATTGGTCAACTGTCACAATTTCTGTTGAGTTTCATGAAAGCTCCCCCAGGCTAGGCAAAGTAGAAGAGAAAATGATTGTCCAAGTATCCAAAAAATGAATGAATAAATAAATCTGTAAGCATTTCTGGAAGAGATAATTAGGACAACAAACTGAATTTATATACAAACGCTTGCATTTTCTCAAAACACAAACACATTCACAGGCAGCTTCGTTAATACTCTGGGCATGTCGACACTTCACAAAAAATAATCATCCCATCCCCATCAAAAAGTTAGTTTAGAAACATTCATCAAACTACTGTATAGAATCGGCTTAACAGCCCTAAGCAAGAACTGCATTGTAAGAATCAGCTGTATGAACAGCACTACATGGGTGGGGCCCAGCCAAATCAGCAGAAATATCTTTAATTAGGATGAAGGCCATGGGTTTAGTCACACAGTCAAACAAACAAGCAAGCCATTAATCACCTCATTGGCAGTCTCATACACACATATTTTAAAGAGGCCGACGAGCAGCGAGGTGTGTGTGTGTGTGTGTGTGTGTGTGTGTGTGTGTGTGTGTGTGTGTGTGTGTGTGTGTGTGTGTGTGTGTGTGTGTGTGTGTGTGTGTGTGAGGACAAAGACAGAAACTGAGAGCAACAGTCAGAAAGACAAAAAGAGCATTCTGAGAGAAACCTTGATAAATACGGTGATATAATGGAAAGAGGACACATTCAAAAGAGACAAATTAACTAGGTTACGCTAAGCATGTAGTTTTGTCATAAGTTGGGGGTTTAGGCTACGCTTCAGTAAAAGAATCAGAGGTTGTGAGCCGGAAACAAAATAAGTTGCATGGCCATCTAACCCATCTACAAGAGAAAAATAGAGCGAGGTCTCCAGGAATTCGTTTTTATTCAAGTTGTTTAGGCTTTTCTTTCATGTCTTTGGTCCAAATACTTGTTGTTGCTACTTCCAGCCATGTAAAACAGCTGATCAGTCGTGCGAGATAAATGTTTGCCGTGTCAGATGGCAGTTAACAAAAGCGTTTCCATATCCCAATTAGCACATCCCCTATTTTAGACAAAGGGGGAAAAAAACATCGTAAGTGAGCACAAAAAGTTTTTTAGCGCAATGGAGGAAGTATCGTCGAACTTGCTTTTTCCATACAGCTTTTCTAATGAGAATCTTCACAATGTGTATAAAAATGCATTTACTAGTAAGAGGGAGGGTGGGTAAAATAATGAACAAGGGCTGGAAAACAGAGAAAACCAACAGTGATTATAGTTTAGTGTTTTGCTGCTGCATTTTTTCCTTTATTATGTAGACCAACATTCATCATCATCATCATCATGAGGGAGTTAATGATCCCCAGTGGTTCAGGAGCAGGATCCTTATCTGTGTTGGTGGAACATTATTCTCAATATAGCACTCACTCACACACACACACACACACACCTCTGTTTCTGTCTATCTCACGCACTTCTAATGAAACACACTTATGCATATATATTGGGCTCAAGACCGTACGGTTTAACAAGCAGTCAGCCAGCATTTGAGAGGTATTTACTGGCCATCATCAGCTAGTTTAATGTTGGCCCCAGTGACCGCATACAGCAATACAGGGGCTCTGTCTTCGCCGTGGAGCTGCAGGGCTCCTCCGCCCTCCGACTGAACGAAACCAGGTGATCCCTGACAGCAGGATTACTGTTTCACTAACCATTAGCATGCCAGCTAAGAGGACACACATGTGAATAAAGCCCCACTCGGATAGGATTAACATTAAAAAGGTAGAGGTGGGAAATGAAATGGTTATGGATATGGGCTATTATAGAAATGGACGTTCTGTATTTCAAGGACCCCCGTCGACAGTAATTATGAGGACGCCCTATCTTTCATTCGAAACAGCAAATGTTGCATAAAGGTGAGGCTTTACAGTTTATTTCCTGTGTCTATTGCGAATATAAATACTTAAATCTGCATAGGAAATAAAAAAAAGGGCACTTCAGAACTTGCCTGAGAATCTACATCATGGGTACATCACAAACAGGAACAAGCTAATTACCAGCCGCACAGGGTTTGGGGTGAAATATTAACCACATGCACACTGCAGACCGGATTAATCATATGTAAATAAACAACATAGTATGCACATTAAAAAGTTACTGCGCTGTAACAACACGTTTTTTCTTTCTCTATCCACTCAATTTTTTATCTCTGACGATTCGACAAACCAAAACATCACCTTCTGTATCCTGAAGATTGCAAAAATGTTGCCCTCAAAAGCGCCTATTTTTCATAATTGAACCAAAGATAGGAGGTGCGCACACGCACACGCACACGCACAGTAGAGGCAAGAGGGACTAGACGTCTAAAGGGACCTGAACAAGGGATGCCTAACGAGGAGCTCTAACAGGTGTTTCTCATTAAAGCTTGAAGAAATGAATCTAGAGCAGAGAGAGAAAAAGCGAGAGAGAGAGAGAGAGAGAAAGAGAGAGAAGAGTATAGAGTGAAGGGGAGAGAAGCAAACGATGAGCTGATATATTCCCGTGTTATTCATTAGTGTCGTACAGGCTGCTGATATTAATGATTCACTGTCCATAAGATCACACACACACACACACACACACACACACACACACACACACACACACACACACACACACACACACACACACACTATCACCCTCTATCTTTTCCTCTTCTCTCCTCCGTTTCCTCACCTCAGGAGCTCTATCTGAGCAAAAAAAAGATGTGTCTTTTAATCTCAGATGCGTCTGCTTTTTGCTTTGTTCTAATATTTCCTCATATTGCCCCTTTTTATTTATTTTATTTATTCTGCTGCTGCCTCTCTTTTAAGGTTCAGTCTTGCTTAATGTTATTCTTGCCATATGTAGAGTGTTTGTGCATCTGTTAATCCACCATCAAACATAGAATAGACTGTAATTGATGAAACTGTTATCACAATGATGTCGTCAAAGAGAAGCCGTGAGCAACTAAAAGCACACACACACACACATTACATTACATTACAGTCATTTAGCAGACGCTTTTATCCAAAGCGACTTACAATCAGTAGTATATTACATATCATTCACCCATTCACACACTGATGACAGGCTACCATGCAAGGTGCCACCATCAGACTCTAACTAACATTCATGCAACATCCAGCCCACACCGATGGCAAGCCTTCAGGAGCAACTTGGGGTTAAGTGTCTTGCCCAAGGACACAGCGACTGCCGAAGCTGGGTATCGAACCACCGACCCTCTGATTGGAGAACTACCTTGCTCTCCACTACGCCACAGCCGCCACACACACTCACACACACACACACACTTTCACATCCCACCTGGCACATGGTTCTTTTCTCCCATGTCCACACCTTCTACATCTGTCCTGATTAACCAGCTGGGCCGATCCCTTTACCTTGGGAGCTGCTCTAATTGACCTTCAACCCTCCAACTTGCCTTCCGTTCCCCCAAACCCCCTCACCTGCCTCGACCCCCAGCGCCCGTCCCTCACCCACCACGGGGCAGCACTACGCTGCGCATGGATGCCTCGGCTCCATTAACCGTTTGAGCCGGACTGTGCCGAAGCCCACGTGCAAAAGAGAGGTGGGGAGGAGGGAGAGGAGGACGACGAAGGGGTGTGGGGTGTGGGGGGTGGGGGGGGTTCTCATTAAACACTTTGAGCCCCGACAGAATCAATTACAGTGATGTATCGATTTGTCAGCAGGTCCCCGGTGGCTCAGTCAGGGCGCCGGGGACCTGCTGCCGCCGAACAGGAGGGAGAGGGGGACAAATGGAAGGATTAAAAAGGAGAAAGGAATGAAGAGCGAGGTGGGAAGAAGATGAGAGTGGAGCAATGGGGGAGGACATGAGGAAAAAGAGAGAGTCGGAATTGGGGAAGGGCACATTGGAAAGGAAGGGAAGACGAAGAAGGGCGTGAAGGGGAAAGCAAGGAGGACGTGGAGAAGTTAGGAGGAATGGCAGAGTAAGTGTTGTAAAGAAGAAAAGAGACAGAGAGGGAGGACGGGGAGAGAAATATAGACCTGTAAAGAAAGGGAGGGAAAAAAAAAAAAAAAAAAAGAGAGAGCCAAATGCATTTCCTTATCAAACCAGAAAGCGTTCTCCCCCCCCAAGTGCCGCCCCATTTCTTTCATGTCCACCCTTCACCTTTCTTTAATTTCTCCCCTTCCACCTCTCTGTTCTTTGTATTTTACCACTTCATCTCCCTCTCTCCTCCCCTCCATTATAGCTCTCTCCGCCTGAACTCCCAGTCCGGGGCGTACTGTACTTCCATCTCTCCGGTGTACAGGGTCATTTAAGCACGGACGGGGCTATAACCTTGAAAGTAATTTTCGGAGCCACAACCAAGTTAAAGCTGTGCAGGCTGCAACATGTGCGGACGCCACAGGGACACGACCGGGGAGAAATAATAACGCTGTATGTCCACAAAGCGGGGATTTGTGTTGATTAAAGTAAGGGATATATGGAATCCTTTGGGTTCTGGTGTAATAAAACTTTAAGATAGCTAGCTTGAGGCACTCTTTTCATAAATGTGATTTAACAAAGGGAAAGGGAACAAATTTAACATATGTGTTGTTTATATTTCTTGCAATTTGGTTGAAGTAACCATCTGGTGAGTATTTAAAAAAAAAAAAAAAAGATTATATTAAAATGATTATGTTGAATTAAAAGGCAATGGGTCCACCAGACCCAGCAGCACCTCCTGTGTAACAGAAATACGAACACCCTATGAGGGTTAAAGCTGTGCAGGCTGCAACATGTGCGGACGCCACAGGGACACGACCGGGGGAGAAATAATAACGCTGTATGTCCACCAAGCGGGGATTTGTGTTGATTAAAGTAAGGGATATATGGAATCCTTTGGGTTCTGGTGTAATAAAACTTTAAGATAGCTAGCTTGAGGCATTTTTATCTATCCATCCATCTACTGAGCCTATGTCTCCTGTGTGTTTCTATGAGCATATGTGTGCTGCTCATACATGCACATACAAGATATCCCCCTTATTATCATTCTCTATCTCCCAAAGTCTTTCACACCTGTGTTACACTTTCCTTGCTACGTCTATTCAGAGCCTGGGAATAATAGGGCACACACACACACACACACACACACACACACACACACACACACACACACACACACACACACACACACACACACAAAGTAGCTACGAGGCTTTTTATGTTTCACAGATGACAGACACAACACGGATTCTTCTTCTCCTGTAATGAGGCAGCAGGGTTCCAATAGACAACATGGGACCTGATTAGATGGCAAATATGCCTCCAGCCTGACAACCCAAGAGGGGAAAGAACACAGTAGTTCATACATAGGTGTGGATGGTGTGCTCCGAGAGGCGTACAGGTTCAAATATAAAAAAAAAATAAAAAAGACTGATGGTGTATGCTCATGGTGTTTTGTCAGGGTCAAGTGTAATGTTGTTGTTGAGAAGTGAAGACTGTAGGAAGTCTGGTGAGCTCTGCAGAGGTGCATTCTCTGCACTTCATACATGGACACACACAGATGTAATGCTAGAACTTGACAGTGGAATAATCCCTGCCATTTTGATTATCATGATATGATTTCCCTTATCTTAAATGCTCAAATGCAAACCTGGATTTCCTATCCAACTGAATTAGATTGCTCTTTTTTGTCTGCTACAGAAATATATATATATATATATACATATATATATATATATATATATACATATATATACATATATATATATATATATATATATATATATATATATATATATATATATATATATATATATATATATGCTTTCTGCTGTCTAACTCCAAACACCATGTCCTGTGGTCCAGTGAGACAAAAAATAAAAAAAAATCAATCAAAAAAGTTGTTTTCACTAGGACACCCCTGATGTCAGTTTTCTATCACAGACACACAGAGCAGACGGTCACACTAAGCCAGACAGCAGCCGGCTGCACACCACAAGAACCACATTAGCGCTCCTGCTTTAAAAACAATAAATAAAACATCCTTCTCATCTAGTTTACAAACATCCGCCTCACATCCAGGGTGTTGAACGCACCACCACACAGACAGTCGCGGGGAGAGGTGCTCTGCTGACGTCACTTTAAAGGCAGGTTTAGTTTCATTATCTGCTCAGCCGCAGCAATCAAACACACTCAGGCTGACTGACGGGAAAAGGGCCATTTACGATATCCAAATACATTTTACATTCCTATAAAAAAAAAAAAATGTATATATGTACAGTACCAGTCAAAAGTGTGGACACACCTTCTCCTTCAACTACTTTGAAGAATCTAAAATATAAAACATATTCTGGTTTGTTGAGCATTTGTTTGTTTACCACATAATTCCATATGTGTTCCTTCATAGTTTGGATGTCTTCAATATTAATCTACAATGTAGAAAAAATAAAGAAAAACCATTGAATGAGAAGGTGTGTCCAAACTTTTGACTGGTACTGTATATATCATGATTTTTTTGTAATTAATGAAGCTTTATAGTAAACTGTCTTATTTACACATAAACCAAGATACCTAAAGCATTGACTGTAGAAATATGATACAATTCCAGTCTTGCCCAATCTGATATAAACTAGAGATGTAAAAGTACCATGACTATTTTTTTAATTCATTTTTTGTTTAATCTGATTATTTTTCCATTTCAAAATAAGTTGTTTTCTTTTGATAATGTACAGTACCAGTCAAAAGTTTGGACACACCTTCTCATTCAACTACTTTGAAGAATCTAAAATATAAAACATATTCTGGTTTGTTGAGCATTTGTTTGTTTACCACATAATTCCATATGTGTTCCTTCATAGTTTGGATGTCTTCAATATTAATCTACAATGTAGAAAAAAATAAAAATAGAAATAAAGAAAAACCATTGAATGAGAAGGTGTGTCCAAAACTTTTGACTGGTACTGTAGATATAATTGTTAAAAATATGCAGAATATTTTACACATGGTTGTCTTCTGAAATTTTTCTCCCAACCGTGTTTTCTACCAGTATTTTATTATGTTGATAAGATAGTACAATGAAAAAAATATATAATCAATATCTCTACATTATATTGTCACATCATACAGTAGGCCTATATATATTTAATCAAAAATACCACATGATGTATGCGATACAACCAAACCTACAGATACCCTGTTGCCTAAAAAAATGGGTTTGTAGTCCTACAACACTAATTTGTAGCAGTAAATATGTTTGAAATGAATATAATGTTGCCCAGATACGTTTTTCTATCACCATAATAAGGAGGCATAACATTTTATTTAATACTCACTTGTGGCAACTAAAGCATGATTATTGTTTTATTACGGCAACTCAAGTTTATGGAAGATTGTGCTCTTGGTTGAATAGAACCGACTTGAAGCTCCGGACGGACCATTTTTCAATGTTTAACCAAAACCACCATTTGTCACTCACCTTTATCAAATAAATTCAGTGACTTAACCCTCACACTAGTGGAATGCAGACCAAAACCTCACTTGCATTTCATGGTTAATAGGCAACATAGGAAACATGTTATACATCATATGTTGGGGTTCCTACAGAATACTCCTAAAATACAACAAGTTTGCACAGTAAAATATTCAAGAGTTCATAAAAAGGGAATAACAAGTAGTGAAAACAACGGCCTTCTACATTAGGGGTGCTCATTCTTCCATCTTACCAATTCCACGGTTTATTTGTGGACTCAAATTTGTCACACATGGGTGCAGCTGCTGTCCCTTGCAGTTCCCTGTAGGTGAGTTGTGAGACTCTGTGAGCAAGCGAGTCCTTTCAGGGCATTCTGGGTGAGGAAACTTGAATGGACATGTAGCCGGTGGCAAAACAAAAAAATGTTTCCACAGTGTAACTTGCTGTCAAAGAAAATGCCAACACCCATGAAAACCAAAATAACAAATATGGTGAAAAAAAAAAAAATCACAGTGAGACAGAGGGGGGGGGGGGAGAGAACTGCATGCTGTTATCAGATTCACCACCAATGTCCACTGTGTTGTGTTTAAAAATGAATAAAAAGTACAAGATTTCTCTCAGTATTCACTGTAAGGAAAAGTTTATTAAATTCAACTCAAACAGCAAAAAAAAAAAAGTTAGTTTCATAACACAGATTTTTTTTTCTTTTTCTGTCTACTTCTTTCATAAAACACCCAGTCTGAACTCCCGTTCCAGAGAAGGGTCAGTTAATATAGTGCAGTTAAATGTCAACTCCTCCAGTTTCACTGTCTTTCTGACAGCATCAACAACATCACAGACAACTCCAAATCTAACAAAGGTCAGCTGTATTTTGCCGTTCTCTCTCCCTGTTTGTATGCATGTGTGTGTGTGTGTGTGTGTGTGTGTGTGTGTGTGTGTGTGTGTGTGTGTGTGTGTGTGTGTGTGTGTGTGTGTGTGTGTGTATGTATGAATTTGGGGGTGAGGGAGAAGGAATGAGAGACGGAGGGAGAGTTAAGATCTCAGAGTTGTTTAAAACCAAGCCTAGCGGTTCGATATCCATCAGATTTATGTCTCTGTTATTTTTCTCTCCTAAATAGTATGTGATAAACTCAGCGAAGGACACAATAACAAAGATCTACCTTTTAACCTCTCTCTCTCCTTGTCTGTGTCTTGGTCTCTCTGCGTCCCTCTCTCTCTGTCGCTGTGCTATCAATCAGTCTTGTGGTGATTGCTGCTGGATTACAGGGCTTTTGCTGTCCGCTTCTAGCGATTAACGCTGGGACAAATAAAATACCCTTATATCCCTCCACAGTGACTGAGGTAGAGTCGAGCCAAAAACACTCCCACTGATATCCACACACAAAGTTGGCACCTTTGACATCCATCCTACCAAACTTTCTAAGTGTCAGACATAGTTGTGTTATAAAGGTGTTGTTTTCCCGCTCGTCTACCTGTGTGTCCTTGCTGGATCCTCACATGTACATCAGCTAGAACTAAAGAAGTGGATGGTGGGTTTCAGGTGAGGACAGTGGCAGCCATGATAGATTAGAGTATGAGGACTGGCTGTGGGGAGTAATGCAAAACAGCAGAGAGAAAACATCACACACCAACATGTTTACACCACAGAGACGACAAACCAGTTCCAGTGCCTGGTGTTTATCTTCCCCAGCTCCTGCACACACACACGGACAGATGGTAACAGCGGCCATTGGCACAGCTCCTCATTCCCTCCCTTACAAACATTATTCATCACCTGCAGCAGCTTCTTCAGTGTGTGTGTGTGTGTGTGTGTGTGTGTGTGTGTGTGTGTGTGTGTGTGTGTGTGTGTGTGTGTGTGTGTGCGTGTAGACAGTCTGACCCGATCCAGTGGCACCCTTACTTTATTAAAAAACAAACCAATGACAACAGAGAAAAATGTAGCGCGTTCAATCCCAGTGGGTAAAACTGGCACTGCAGCACACTGTCCCTCAACGTCTGTCACCTAACACACACACACACACACACACACACACACACACACACACACACACACACACACACACACACACACACACACACACACACACACACACACACACAAGGCGATACAAGCAGACTCCTGCTGAAAATGAAACGTAACTCAACATTCAGCTCCCCTCCCCCCTCCTGTCTACATCCTTTGCCTGGTTCATCATTTGCCTAATACCTTCAGCTTTTCTATCTACAAGCTTGTATCTCACAGCTACTTTTCACGTATAAGTGTAACAAACTGCATATTGAAAACATGGACACATAAAAAAAAAAAAAAAGGGTAGATTAATAACTCAAATCAAAAACAGTATTTAATCGATTTACATTGTTTGTCATCTTTTTGCACAAGAGTTCCCCACAGATTTAATGTTAGGGTCACATGCAGCAGCATTTACACCACACGAACACAGTTTAAATTCACCAATTGTGAGTTATTGCTCACTTTGATCTCTTACATCTCTGCCTGCATGTATGTTTCCTTAATTAACAAGCAAGTGTGTGTGTGTGTGTGTGTGTGTGTGTGTGTGTGTGTGTGTGTGTGTGTGTGTGTGTGTGTGTGTGTGTGTGTGTGTGTTTATGTGCATGTGTTTGAATATATCAGGGCAGTGACAGAACACTCTGCCTGTCTCTCTGTGTAGCAGCTTCTTCATCATTTTGTTCGTCGCTGGCTCTGCCCCTGCAAGACCAAATAAACCGATCAAAGGCAGAACATCCTCCGTGCACAGCAGTGAAACAAAGGTAAAGGATAGATGTTCTTAGTTATTTTCTAACTAGTTTCAGATACAGGAATCATCAGACAGGGTATGCTGAATCCAGTATTTAATTCACCTAGAAATTATGATATTTTTTGTTTGAAAAGTCTCTGCCACTAAAGAACAGGAAGCGGGAAGTAGACATGTTGTAAATAGGAGTGCACTGACCGTTTTAACACCCTCACATATAGGAGGTACCATTAACCACACCAATGGAGCCTGGATAGTTTTTATTTGTTCTTATTGAGATATTTAGGTGATACCTCTTCCAGTTTGCATCCGACTATGATAAGGCCAAATTAAATTTGGATTCTTTAAAGACGGCATATAATTTCCATCCACGGGGCCCACCTGATTTTACACTGGTGTCAACTCAGCCTGCAGGGATACTGATCTTTCAACAGATGCTGTGGGCTGGATTTTATTCTAAAACCTGTTCTTTTTGTCTATCATTTAATGTCATCAAGC